>NC_134873.1:33476764-33774264 GCF_049852395.1 Peromyscus maniculatus bairdii | reverse complement strand
CATGAAAGTTCCTGTGGGGGCCAGAAGAGGACCTTGGATCCCCTAGAGCTGGAATTATAGGTGGTTGTGAGCCACCCAGTGTGGGTTCTAGGAACTCAACTCAGATCCTCTGGGAGATAAACGTTCATAACCCCCAGCCATCCCTCCAGCTCTTAAACTATGTTTTTTGTTTATTTGTTTTTACTATGCTTCATCACAAAAGGACCCAGGCTGAGAAGGCCAAATAGCTTTCAGAGATAGAGTGTGCTGTTGAGTCAGACTGGCTTCTGATTCTTGTGGGAAATTATTTGCATTTCAGTTCACGGTCACATGACTGGCCGCTCCTTCCCACCGAGGCAGTGGCATCCCTCTCCTCCTCTTCCATTGCATGGGTCCATGCGACTGCCTCTGGGTAACGTGAAATGAGACAAAATGGTGCATGTCTAGTGTACTGGGTAGCTTTATACCAACTTGACACAAACTAGAGTTATCTGAAAGGAGGGAACCTCATCTGAGAAAAATGCCTCCATAAGATCCAGTTCTAGGGCATTTTCTTAATTAGTGACTGATGTGGGGGTGCCCAGCCCATGGTGGGTGGTGCCATGCCTGAGTTCTATAAGAAAGCAGACGGAGCAAACCAAGTCAAGCAGCACCCCTCCATGGCCTCTGCATCAGCTCCTGCCTCCAGGTTCCTGTCCTGCTTGAGTTCCTGTCTTGACTTCCTTCAGTGATGAACAGTGATATAGAAGTACAAGCCAAATACATCCTTTCCTCCTCAACTTGCTTTTTGGTCATGGTGTTTCATTGCAGTAACACAAACCCTAACTAAGCGTCAACCTTGTGTTATGCCATCTACCCACTCTATTGTTTATCACGTGATCTTGCTCCTGTGAGATGATCTTTGGGCCTAGGTACCCCAGTGAGAAGACACAAGGATCTGAGTAGCTGATAATACATAGACCACGAAGTATGGTTTGGTTTCCGAAAGCAGCTGTGGCATTCTGTCATTGGTTCAACAAAAACCAGAGGGAGCTATCAAACATATTGGGATAGTCTTGAAGCTACTGGCTGCTTCTGTACCGATATTACTCAAAGTGTACATTTGGACATGACCTGGAACTCTGTTCAAAAAGAAAATGACAGCCTGTCATCAATAAACATGGGGCGACAAACAAGGTGTATCGGTTGTTGGGTCATTAATCCGTAATCTACATGGAAGGCATCAGGAGATCATTTATCACAGAGGCAGGTTTCCTTAACTGCAGTGACATGAGAAGTGGCCTTGGTCTTGTGAGGTATAGGGACATGCCATGACTCCCCAGTCAATGAATGCAGCAGTGAGATTTCTCTACTAATTCATTGCACTCAGAGACAGTAATCAATCTGGACTTGAAAGGCCAAATATCCAGAGAACTCTTGTTTCTATTTTATTCATTTATGCCTTTATCATACTTAATAAATCAGTTGAGAGGCTGGAGAGATGGTCAATGGTTAAAAGCACATACTGCTCTCACAAAGGACCTGAGTTCAGTTCCCAGCACCCATGTTGGGTAGCTCACAACCTCCTATAACTTCAGCTCCATAGGATCTGACTCCCTCTCCTGGCCTCCATGGAAACTGCAATCATTTGCACAGACACACATATGTTTTAAAAAACTAAAAATAAATTTAAAACAAACAAGCTGACTAGCTTCAAGACCACCATAGGCAGTAACCAGGTATGTGTTCCTGTTACCATACACACATCAACTCAGCCAAAAGTCTCCCAGTAATATGAAGGATAAACTTCTAGGGATTCCATGTTAGTTCCCCTGGGAGGGATGAGTGTCCTGGGAATTTGAAACATTTAGGGCATGGCTAAACTGGTATAATCTCAGGTAAGGTATAGTGGCTGCTCTATTTCCTTAGGTGTGGGTTTATCCTCCTTTGCTATGTTTCTGAGTCTTTGGCTGGGACCATGGGCTAGAAACACCTCTCCCACAAAGAATTATTTCTCACCCCATTCCAAAGTTACAATGACTCTTTACCCAGAATGTCCTGTCAACTCCAAACTCAGCACTTGTACCTTAAATTCCTCTGGTCTCCATTTTGGTATCTTTCCCCTTCTACTCATGGTGTCCCTTTAATATAAATACTCTGGAAAATCCACCCCCCAAGGCTTTAGAAAACAGTGCATTTGCTCACATCCCCACCTTGCAAGATCACAAAAGCTCTATTGACTCTGCTTTACAGATCAGCATGGGAAGATCTTGAGAAATGGCTCCCAAATCACACAACCAATGAGATGGAGACTGTATCTAAGGCTGTCTAACTTAAGTCTTCCTTTATTCATTCCTACCTGTTTTTATAACTTTAAATTTGATGTTGCTGTTTTGGTTTTTTGAGACAAGGTCTTATTATATAGACCTGCAGGCCTACAAATCACTATGTAGCCCAGGCTAGCTCCAAGCTCACACTAATGCTCCTGCCTGAAATTACATGCATGAGCTACCATGCTTGGTTTACACCACTTTCAAATTTTCCTTGACACTATTTCAAGGTCAAAACAATATTAACAGTACAATGCCTTTGACTTGGCAAAGAGAAAGTGTCTATGAATTCTGGGTGTTTTGTTTTGTTTTTTTCTGCTCACATAATTTCCTTAAAAGTCAGGAGTAATATCTATAGGACTTTGGAGATTCAGTTGTCTAGAGCCAGGAAGATAGACCAGAGGTTTAGTGCTTGCCCCCAAAGTGTGAAGATAGGAGTTAAGATTCTCAGACTTCACACAAATTTCAGAAAGACAAGGGGTCAAGTTTAACTCCAGCCTTGCAGGATAGATACAAGGCATCTCTGGAGCAAGCTGGGTAGGTCGACTAGCCGTACAGGCGAACTCTGGCTCTTACTGAAAGATTCTTTGAACAAGAAGAGTGATGGGGGATGATTCAGAACATCCACCTTAGGTCTGTACACACATGGGAACCCATGTCCATGCATACTTACACACTTATGTGTGCCTTAAAAAATTGAAACATACATATATACACATGCATACTATGTGTACACACACACACACACACACACACACACACACACACACACACAATAATAGTAAAAGAAGAGACACTGGAAATCTAATGGTTACTTGGCAGCTCAGTGTAGCCCAAGCTCCACTCCCACCAAAGGCCTTCAGTACTGGCCATTGACAGGACCTTGACCAGCTCCTGATAGAGAAGCCGAGGTACTGCTTCATAAGAGCATCATTGTGTATCTGGGGTTTGGGACCATGCCAGATAGTTGAGACTAACAGTTGAGTTTGTGATGAATTTCCTGGGTTTGTGTCCCTTAGTCATGGGTCGTGATGAATTGATTTGTGCTCTGGAGGGGCTGGAGCCTGAGTTGATCAATGATCAATGATGAGAGGATGCCTATTGAATCACTTGGAGGTTGACCCCATTAGGAACCTGGGATAATGCAGCAGAGCTGAACATCCCAGACTGACAACATTCCTCTGTGTTGTCACACATCATTGCTGACTGACTGAGTGTCATGGGATCTACAGATGCCTGACTGGGACTCTGCTGTACGCTGACCCATCTACCTTTCCCTTTGCTGAATTCAGCCTACACCCCTTGGCTGTTGTCAGGACAGCAGCAGACTTCTGAGTTCTGCCGTTCTTTCCAGCAAATCACTGAGCTCCAGGGTGAACTTGGGGGGCCCTCTAGAAGAGTGTCTGTCTGTGTACCCTCAGGACGCACACATGTTGAGGAAACAGGGTTTATATATGAGAAGAACAACTCCACATCTAGCCACAGTACCCAGTAAGAGTTTATTATTATAATGATTGCTGGGGGGGCTATATATTTAAGAGAAGAACTAAGAGAAAATACATACTAAGCCAGTGGATAGATGGGTGCTTAAATGAGCAACAGGTTCCCCTCTGCTGCAGAACTTCTAGGAAATTCAGGGAAAGAAATGTAGAAGCTGATTCATTTTTCTTTTACCATTAATGTATTTGAAATAATACAATATTGCCAAGGGCATTTCCTCAAAAGTGATTAATGCTTGCATGCTTGGAAAATAAATTGGGCTACTGAAATATTCTTAATATATATTTTTTGTTAATAACCATGAAAAGTTGCCAACACCACAGACCTAAGATATGCCTCCTAAGAACAATCCTAAAATTATTACACATTCAAGCCTCCCCAGCCAGGTAGCCACATTCCATCTGCACTTGGTTTTGAGATGGGAACATGCCATGCAAACACACATTTCTTTATGGAGCAATGCACTTTGCAGGATAGTGATGCCCCGATTTGATTTTTCGAAGTTCACCTTTTAGAATCTGGTATTTCTGAATGAGTTTTTATAGCCTGTGTTGTACACATGTGTCCACATGTGTACTCTTGACTGTAGAGGTCAGAGGGCAGTTTCAGGTGCTATTACTTAAGTGGTATCCATCTGTGTTCAAGGCAGGATCTCTCACTAGCCTGGAGCTCATCAAGTAGGCTGCGTTGGCTGAAAAAACAGTCCCAGGGATCTGTGTCTGGTTGTTCTACCTATTTTGTTTAGAATCTGCATCTTGAGTTAGCTTCCAAATCCTTTGTGATACATTTTACTGCAATCTTTCAAACTACTGTGGAGCATAATATGAGAAATGAAGCTGCAGTTGGCCACACTAGCTATCTTTAAGATGCCCTTTGAAAAGAAAAAAAATTGTTCCCCATTGTGTCTTCTTCCCAGAAGTACATAAGTTCACTCATCTAAGAAGTACTACAGAATTTCAATACTGGCCTTTTACCATTACCCCAAAGCTGTGTTTGTCCAAGAGTCAACATTGCCCATGTTCACAAACATTTTGAGTGAAAAAAATAGCACAAAGAAATGGGAGTCTGCAAATGCGTGAAGAATCTAAGCTTTCCATTACTTGTGGGTCTGTATGGTTTTCAGGGAGAAAACCTTAAAAATTCAATAGCACGATATTCCCAGTAATGCACGGATCCTGAGACACGGAGGCATGCTGGGAAGGAAGAGGTAATGGGCAAATCTGGGGATCACTTAACAGAATGACTCCATCATGAAGTGGGTGGAGCTAAAACTGTATCTCCACCAATGGAGGCACCTGCCTGAGTCAGCAGAGGGCTGTATACACAGGTTAGAGGTACAGAGTGCTGGGCAAGGTGCATCCCATGGCCACTGAAGGCAGCCTAATCAAGCTCCACCTGTGACATGCATCCAAACACCTCAATGGAAACAGCCCAATTAAGTACCAAAGAACATTTTAAAAGCAGAAGAAAAAGGGGAAAAAAGGATGGGATTGCCTTTGCTTTACATGGGACAGGTGCTGTTTTCCCTTGTTCCTCAAGGTGTTATGTTTCCAGGATGTACATGTACCCTGAACATAATGGGAAGAGACCCACATCACCATGGTAATCTCTAGAGTTCCTTTCTTCTCAGAGAGAAAGAAAAATCACAAACTTCAAAACCTTATATCAAGTCCAAGGAAGGAAGGAAAAGAAAATAGGGCCGTCTTGATAGAAAAGTGTCTCTGGTGGAAACTGGGTGGTCATCACCTGATAATGGTGTCGAATTTGCTCTGGCATGAGTTGAATGTGGGAAAGGAGGCGATGTCAGGTGTGTGGGTGGCCACTTTGTACGAGCGATGCATCTTTGCTTATGGTTCTGTGTGAACATTACCCACGAATGGTTTATTCACAGGGAAGAACTGAAGTCTCTTCGGGTGCTGGTGGGGTCTAAGAACCTTACAATGTGCCACAGAAATCTGTGCCAGCCGGCAGCTCTGCCCCCTCCTTTCTCTGAGCCCCTGTAATTCTCTTCACGCCTTTCTGCTTGGAATCATGGCTTGAAGTGAGTTCACCTTCTCCTTCCCATGCTCTCTGGGAATTTATGAGGGAAGGAACTGTTATGAAAATGGCATTCATGTCCTCAGTATTCACTTGCAGGCTAAAATAATGAGCGGCATCCAATGATGCCACAAGCCCATGGAAAGGTACAGCCCATTCTCTTGAACATATCTTGGCAAGTTATTGACTTTTATATTTGCTGGGACACATAAAAAAGCAGTCAATATCCATATTAAAATGCCTGGAGAATTTAATTCTGGTGACTTTTTTTTTAAATGGAAATTTTCTAAGTGCCAAAAAATAGCATTTACATTATTTGTTATGTTCCACAATTTCATCATGATAATAAAATATTGTTTGGATATAAAAAAGATCTGACTAAACTAGCCTGGGTGGTGTCCAAACCATCTGTTTAGGTCCAAAAAACACTCGTAGGGAATAAATATGTCTATAATGAGCTGGTGACTTTTAGATTCGAAACCTTAAGTGCAGAACTCAATAACAGTCCTCAGATGACAGCTTTCAGAGATCTCTACCCAGGAAGAAAACAAGCAGCGGCCACAGCTAGTCACATGCACTTGCCAAGGAAACTACATCAGTGAATGTAGGTCACAGATGGAATTCCATCCTTTCAAGGCTACAGTGTCCCAAGTGAGAATCTGAAAGCCATACCTGATTGTGTTCCCAAAGAACTGAGCCGACAGGTGCCTCTTTATGGGAGACAGCCAATCCTTGAGCAGGGCCCCTCCCCTCTCATAGATGGGCAGGAAAGACTTTCTTGGTACTAATTTTTCCTGCCGTAAGCCAGGCACTGGGCCAGTCAAGGTTGCAGTAGGCAGCCATACCAGATTGTGCTTCCCTGGATGGGGACTCTTGTTGAAAATGGACACCATCTTTGGAATCAAATACTGAATCCAACACCTTCTACCTAAAAGCTACACAAAGCAAGTAAGTATGTCAGGACCCTGGGAAATCAGTGAATAAACGGATAATGAATTCAAAACAGGGGAAGTGAGATAACTTCAGCTGAAGGTTTGCTGCTGGGTATAGGTGGATAAAGAATACAGGGGTCAACAAGAAGAGAAGGGTGATGTCAGTCACAGCCATGTGGATGGTGAGAAGGTATCATTATAAAAGGCAATGAAGCTGGTAGATGCTCTGGAGAATGCCCACATACTGTCCTCTAGTCAAAGGCAGATGTGATTTCTGCACTATTAAAAGAACTGCAGGAGAGAGCTCGTGCGATGATCCAGTGGACACAGCATATGCTATGTGAGCCTGAGGGCTGGAGTTCAGGCTAGAATCCATAAAAGCCAAGTGGGCATGGTAGCCTTCCTGTAACCTCAGAGCTCAGAGGTAGAGACAGGGGGCCCCAGAGCAAGCTGTCTACAGCCACTAGACAAATCTGCAAGCTCAGGGTCCAGAGAGAGACCCAGCCTAGGTAAACAAACTGGAGTGTTCGAGGAAGATACCTGATGCCAATCTCTGACATCCACGACACATGCAAACATGCACCTACACACATCTGAACACATATACCACATACACACACATAGTATGTGTGTGTGTGTGTGTGTGTGTGTGC
Organism: Peromyscus maniculatus bairdii; assembly: GCF_049852395.1. Lineage (NCBI taxonomy): Eukaryota > Metazoa > Chordata > Mammalia > Rodentia > Cricetidae > Peromyscus > Peromyscus maniculatus. The sequence goes on along the minus strand of NC_134873.1, from coordinate 33,766,854 downwards.
AATAAATTAATTAACTTACGTAGGAAAATCTTTGAAGGTTTCCAACAATCTTTTTTTGCGCCTGTGTATGCATAAAAATTAACCCAGTTTCAGAACTTGCTAGCTCTATCCGGATGAAGTACATTCTAAATGTTTTCAAGGATCAATGCTCAGATAAATTCTAACAAAAGAAAGAGATAGGATGCTACAGGATCTGATTTAAACTTTGTTCCTTACAGATTTCAAGTTAACTGATCTTATTGAAATATGTGGTGAGCCAGAGCGGGCATCTTCATTCTCCTGACCGGTAAGGCGCAGGGGAGTTAGTGATGATGGTAGTTTCTATATGATGTCCCGGGGTACTTGAACACCTGATGATGCTCAGTCAGTGGTACCCTGTGGGAAAGTTTAGGGGGCGTGGCTTGCTGGAGGAAGTCAGCCGGTCGCTGGGGGGCTGGCTTTGAGATGTCAACACTTTGTGTCATTCCCAGTGCGCATTCTCTTCTTTGTGCTTGGAGGGTCGACGAGATGGCTCCCCGTCTCCAGCCTCCTGTTCCCGCGGCCATGCCTGTCCCCATGCCGTTCCTGCCGTATGGCCTCTTGCCCCCTGGAGTCATAAGCCACCATAGCCGTTCTTTTATAAGTTGCCTTGGTTATGGTCTATTATCGCGGCAACAGACAAGTGAGAAACTTACTTAGTTTAGGTGTTTAGGTATTCAGGTGTTTGTGCACAGATGGGCACAGATGGTCAGAGATGTCACATGGGTAGCAGACAAGTTTGTGAGCCAACTGACACGGACTTTGAAGTACAGCTGGGGCAGTAACTTCATACTTCCCCAAAGCCACCCCATGACACTTGTTAGCCTGAGAGCACTGGAGAACACGAGGCATCCACGGATGGATCCTACCTTCTTGGAGGATGAAGTCAAGAGGCAGAAGATAAGCAAACACTTGTCTCTCTTCCAGAGGGACAGAAGAAGTGATGTGAGAACTAGGAACAGAGAATGGAAAAAGTCAAAAGACCCCACAGGGGACCAGCCAGCCCCAGTGACAACGCGTTATCTTGTCCGATGTTAAATTGTTGAAGATCAGAGAACTACATGGCCGGAATGATGGGCAACTCCTATAGCAGAGAGAGAGAGAGAGAGAGAGAGAGAGAGAGAGAGAGAGAGAGAGAGACCCACATCTCAAACATCTCAAGTCAGGCATGTGTGTGGATAGAAAACACAATGGATTTAAGAACAGAAAAACCAAAATGTTCCCTGTGTACATTCAGAGAGATGTCCATGGATCAAGGAAACACTTGGCAAAAAGAATCGTGTGGACAAGGGGAGCTTGATTCCCCTCAGTCCGCTCTCTACCATAGAAACATTAAAATAGCAAAAAAATCAACTTGAAATAAGGAAGGAGAGCTGTAGAGCTCTCGCACAAATTTAAACGGACAGGTCCAGTGTTGTATTTGTCAACGTTGGATAGTTAATATGTTACAAATGAAAGCCCCCAGGTAGGAAGAAATTCCTCTAGAAAACCAATACATAGAGGTATTGATTGAGATTCTAGTGGTTTTTCTTAAATGGCCTCTTATTTTACTTGCTTTTTGCTTACAGAATGTCCTGGCTTTCTAAGAAGAGCATTCATTACAGCACTGTGTGTGTCGTCCTGCTCACCTGTGGCTTACCTTTATATATTTGCTCCATCTGTTTGCATAGTTTATAATATACTAAATACTACCTTGACCAAAACCAAAAGAATACCAATCTATGCCTTTAAACCTGATCACTACCATTATTAGTTCCTATCATTTAACCATTATTAGTTCCTATCATTTACGTGTCATTTAAAAAGACCTTAAGTATCATGCAGTTAATTTTTGCTGAAGACTCTAGACCCTGAGCACACCTGGAGTTCCTAGCCCCATTGGTGGATGGGAAATCTGGACATCGGAGAGTTAAATAACTCTGTAGTTCTCACAGCTGGTGAGAAAGACTTTTTGGCCCTCAATTCTGTGTCATTTCCATCAACACTGAGTTTTGATTATTTCAGTCTGTCCCACAGAGCAGCTTGTAGGGTCACAAGGGACCAACAAGGAACGTCGAGTTTTCCAGGGCATTTTTCCGCCTCTCACGTGATCAGCCTTTGAAACTCTTCGGATCTAATCAGGCTTGGACTGATGGTCTTTTATAGACGGAGAATTTCATGTCTTTTACTTTCTGGTGGTCTTCTTACTCATCACAATGAGAGTCTGAGGTGATCTTTTAAGCATCGTCTACTTAGCAAATTCCAAGGGACTCTAGATGCAGTCAGTAACCAGTGGTTGGTTGGAGCAGTTAGATCTTTTCTTCAGAACAACTGTAACTGTAAGCCAACTGAGAACAGGCAGAAGTAGTGTAGAGAGATCAGCATCCACCAGGAACCCAGGGCTCAGCATGCTCGCTGTTTGGTTGGTCCATCCAACCTGGTGGGGTTCTTGGGCTTTTCTCATGTTCATTTCCCAAGTGAGCATGGTGAGTCTACAGTCAAGTTCCTGTGTGTGTGTGTGTGTGTGTGTGTGTGTGTGTGTGTAGGCATGCAAGTGTGAGTGCGTGTGCATGCGTGTGTGTGTGTGTGTGTGTGTGTGTGTGTGTGTGTGTGTGTGTGTGTGTGTGGTGTCTGTGTGTCTGTGCTGAGATGGAGAAGCAACAGGTCAGGGAAAGGAATGAAATTGTTTTTATTATTTGTTTCCCTTTTTTCGTTTGTGAGGATTTTTCTCATCTTAAATATCCTACTAAAAATTGATAAAAAACAATAGCTATACAGTAAAAATTTGAGGTGGAGAGTGATATATTTGGCGTTTATGTAACCCTTAATGAGGCCAGGAGCGTATGTTGTACCTTCACTCAAGTTATGAAATTTGGAGACGCACAGCTAAGGGTCTGTAGTAGCTCTGACAGTCCAATCCTGTGGTCGCTACAAATCCTCTGGTCCTGTCACCCTCTGGCCTTTCCTAAGGCCAGGCTGCATGAAGATGTGCAACAGAGTATGGCACTTTAGGGGGAACTGATAAGTACTGGGTGGGCAGCTATTCCTACCTGAGGTGCAGAGTTAGGAGATTCATGGAGCCTCTTGCAAATGGCTTTTGTCTAAGAGAAAGCCTGGGTTTCTGGGTGCTGACTGAATCTGCACTCAATTCTCAGGGGGCCTCACGCTCAGAGTCTCAGCTGGAAACAGGCTTCAAGAGAGCTCTCAGTGTAGAGGGCTCATGGGAGTCTCCTGAGCACATCAGGTTAGAGCTCACTCACCAGGACTCTGGCCACTGAAAATAAGGTGGAGAGTCACATGTCATTCGGCAGCCAGCCCTTGCCTTGTAGAGTCTCATAAACCTGCCGTGACTCCAAGGCAAATGGTGGAAACATTAAGACTGTGCAGATAGACAACACATGTGGAGAAACTCATCCAAATTTCTACATACTGAAAAATGACTATAGGTATTGTTTATTGCCTGAAAAAGGGAAGGTAAAATTAGGTGTGCTGGTTAGTTTTGACTGTCAACTTGATGGGACCAGAAGTCAAGTGAGAACCAATCTGCTGGGCACACTTAGGAGAGGTCATCTTCCTCTGGTTATTTGAGGTACTAAGGCCCATCCTGAATGTGGGTGTCACCTTCCAGGGCAGCTCAGACAGAAGGAGGTCTGAGGGAAGATCTTCTCCCCTTGGCCTGCTTGCCTTCATGCCTCTCAGGGGAGTTCATCTACACCACTGCTGCCGCCAACATTCTCTCAGCGGTATCAGAACACAGCGTCTTTCGGCTTCTCGTGTAGATGGCGGAGCCATGGCTCTCCAGAAATCCTCCAGCCTCAGCTCCAGCTTGACACTGAGGAGGCATCTGGACTCCTGAACCGAGCCAACTACTGGGTTCTCGGCATTTCCAGCATGAAGACAGCCATGGATGGACTCCCCTGACCAGGCTGTGGGAGCCAATCTGCGATCTCCCTTCAACACACCTCCATTCTATCTGTTCTGTTTCTCTACAGAACCCTGATTGGTAGACCTGCTCACACCAGTTCACTCCGCTGGTGGATACAGTACAAGAACTCTCCCCCAGTTCTTCCGCAGCCTCTAAAATGTTTGGTGAATCCAAAATGGGACCCTGGATTTCTCTCTCTCTCTCTCTCTCTCTCTCTCTCTCTCTCTCTCTCTCTCTCTCTCTCTCTCTTTTCTTGGAGAAATGGTCCCCATTTCCTGGTTCTATCACACTATGTGCTGGTTGCCCTGGGTTTGCCTCACAGATGGACCGGGCTCAAGGAAACAGTCAGCTCTGAGCCCTCACATCCTGGGGACAGGCTCAGATGCACGCTGCTCAAGTCACCTCCAGGGCACTTAGAGAGCCCTGGGAAGGCGGTGGATGGGCACACACAGAGGGGAAGCTCTCGGAGGATGTTGGCAGCAATTCAGTTGCCAACCAGCTGCAAAAAGCTTTAAAGGACAGTGTTGCATAAAAAACGAAAAATGTTGATTGAGGACATATTGCCCTTGATTGAATGCTGAGGGGAACCTGCTGGCGGAAAAATAGAAGTGAGAGAGAGAGAGAGAGGGTGGAGGGGAAGAGAAGGGGGCAGGGAGAGCTACATCTGCCCATTCTGCCAGCTGTGGAGAACTTTCTCCTCGTCCGTCAATAGCGAGCAGCATTGGGAGTGTGAATTTGTGTTGTACATTGCAAATGCAGCCCTACAAGTCTGTGGGGATCTCGCCACATTTGCTTTATGGCTGTCCAGTGCTAAGCTCCATACCTACCTCTGTCTACACTAAAACGCCTTCATCATAGACTCCCACTACAGTCTTCCCTGTGGAGTGTGGCTGCAAACCCCAGGGTGCATGCCAGGAAGAGGAAGGACAGAGGTACACCAGCGACCTCTGCACCCCAGCTTTGGGGCTTTGCAACCCACTGACTTCTAAAGATGCAAGCGGTTAATATTCCGAGTTGCTATTTCATTCTTTATCCCTGTGGGAGATCTGGCTGGGGCCCAGAAGCAATGGCGCTTTCTCTTCCTCCCCATAGTCAGAGAACTGAAGGCTTTTAAAGTGGTTGTTCTCAGGATCACCCTCTGCAAAGAGAGAAGACTCAGCCTAAGTTATCCTTTCGCCACTGACAACATTACCATCTCCCCGCAAAAGGCTCCATGGACCAGTCAAGACTTCATTCCCGTTGAGTCGCAGAACATGGCTACAAGACAAGGAACACCTGGCCATGCTCTACACCACATTATCATTCACCTTCTGATCATAAAAGACGCCATGGTGCAACAGCCACCCGAGACATTAAACATCTATTGGAGCCCATTGAAGTTGGAGAATTGCTCAGCTTTGGGGGTGAGGGGATGAGGTGCCAGTGGATGCCTCGCATGCTTGATTGAAGACGTGAAGACCAGATTTTTAAAGGTCAGTCTACAACACCGGCCCCCCCCCCCCCCCCCCCCCCCCGCAAGCTCCATGTTGTTGACAAAGGCAAAGATGGTCATAGACCTGTTTCTACTGCTGTGAGCTGGATGATGACAGTTTCCCTCATGTAGTGGTAGGGCAACGGGAGGAGCTGGTATGTAACGCGATACATGCAGTACAGTTAGCAGTGTGGTGGTATCGTGAGATCAATGGGATCATGAGATTGCAGCTTTGTGTTGGTGACGCGGTCATGACATGAAGATGATCCTTCTGACAGGACCCCCTCACTGCCTGCCTGCCACAGAAGCACCGTGCCCCACCACACCACTTGATAAGCAGCTGTTAGACTGGTAACTTCATAATAAGTTAACTCTCCACAGGGTGTGGGCGGGGTATTGATACCTTAGAAGGGTATCAGAAAAGAAGCATGCAATCGCCAGTAAATTTAGCTAAAGTTACATTTATCAAACCTCTTTTTATAAGAACAAAGTTTAGAACCAGAGGTCTAATTTAAAAAATCTGATTAGCTTCGTAATGAAATACTATGAGAGGGCATAGAAAACGATATCGGAGAAGCTCAACCATCCACACAGGGACAGGGTTTTAGAATATCTAGCGGTAAAAAGTAAAACAGAGACTTAAACCGAGCATTTAAAATCATGGGTCTTCAACAGCTAAACAAGTGTGTACACAGACGTCAGGGATGAGGGAAATAGTTCAACCACCTGACTGTGGTTTTGAATAGAGCAAGAGGAGCTCTTCTCTTTGCTTGTCTTTCCATGTCAACCTCACCCTTCTCTTGAACTCTTATTGACCATTTAATTGGCAGCAAAGAAGGAACCTCAAGCATGAGAAAAGCCTACATAAATTAGATGTAACATAAGAAGAAGAAATAACAGAACCACTACCTCACAAGGAAAGAATCGAGCCAGCAGAATGGGAGGCCAGGGGACAAGCTCATTCCCACACATCTGAGGACTGGGGATCCTGCATTAGATTAGATTAGACTGCAAGTAGGCAAAAGCAGCAGCAGCAGCAGCAGCACGTTTCCCAGGAGCCTCTGCTTCCTACCAGCAGACATCCCAGGGTGGTCTCTGAGCCCTTGTTCCTGGATTCCTGTACTCAATAGTCTAGGACGATTGCTAAGGATTTGTCAGCTGCCACTATGTGCTGACCAAGGTAGTGACAGATGGGTCAGCCCGTACATCATCAGCTGAGGTCCTTCCACGCCACCCTTAGGACATGTTTGAATCCTTCTGCACAGGGGGCCCCCTTCTCCAAACAGCTGAGTAAATACTTCCATTGGTTCATATCTAGGTCCCTAGTCAAATAGAAATGATGGGAGACCCCTCTCTGACCAGTGCCTAAAATACCTGCAATTCATCTAGGCACAGCATTCTGATGTGCGTGTAAAAGCTTTAATTTGTCACTGCCTTGGAGAGCTACAATGGGAGCAGGCATATTTTAGGCACTTACGTACATTTTGGTAAGTTACAGAAAGACTCTGGTTTGTCAAAAGTGAAGAAGGTACACATTTTTAATTTTTTAATTACAAGTATTTATTTTATGTGTACAGGTGTATGGCCTGTGTGTACTAATGTGCACCACATGCATGCAATGCCTATGGCAGACAGAAGTGGGTACAGGATCCCCCAGAACAGGAGTTGCAGATGGTTGTGAGGTGTCATGTCAATCTTGGCAGCTGATCTTGTGTCCCATGCAAGAGTGGCCAGTGCTCTTAACCTCTGAGCCTTCTCCCTAGCCCCCAAGGTATACATCTTAGCATCAAACTTGCTTTTAGGTTTCGTGTATAGTGGTGTGGAGGATACAGAGAGAGAAGATATCCGGGAAGCATCCAACCCTATCCCTGATGGCTATGAATTCTCTTTGGTTCCAGTTGCACCACATAATGGGCTGCCTGGCATGTCATGTTTACCGAGCATGGCATGGTTAGTGGGCCGGGATGCCTCTGGCTGAATACTGGCTTTCCTCCTGGCTTCTCACTGTGGACCTGGGTCCTCTGCATTTGATATGCTACGACTGAAAGGACCATCATTGGTCCATTACTGTCAAAGTGAAGGCCACCCCTTTTGTCTCATCAACATCAAGGATGTTTAACAACAGGCCCAGATGGTAAATGTACACAGGCAGGAGAGTTGGGATGGTCAATACAAGCCCTTAGTCCAACAATCAAAATAATACAAATTACCGATTTTTTTGATTGGTGTTTTGCCATCACCCAGGGGAGGGAACAGGCCCCTGTGTGATGATGGGTTTCAGTAACACTGCTGTAGTGGCTTCAGTGAGAATGTCTCCATAGTCTCAGACATTTGACCATTTAGCCTTGAGTTGGTGGTGATGTTTGTGGAGGCTTGTCACAGGAAGTATGTCAATGGGGGCAGACTTGGAGATAAAAGTCTTGTTTCATCTCCAGTTCATTCTCTCTGTTTCATGCTTATGGTTCAAGAGGTTAGCGCTCAACTTTCTACTGCTGACTCCATGCCTGCTGCCTGCTGCTACAATTCCCTGCCATGATGGACTCCTATCCTTCTAGAACTGTAAGCCCAAGTAGACTCTCTCTTCTTAGGAATTGCTTCCGGCCCTGATGCTCTATGACAGCAACAGGAAAGTAGTTAGTGCAACAGCAATCTTCATCTTGAGGAAGCCTTTTACACCCTTGGGTCCCAGCTCACCCATCTCACCCTTCTAAACCATTTTTTCCCATGGTGAAATTCAGGCTTTTACTTTCCAAGAAACCTGTAAGTGACTGTCCCCAAGAAACAACATCCCTACTTACTGGTTTATTAGGTGACTGTCTTTTGCCATGGCTGCTTAGAGAGTGCACAGACTTTGTAACCAGGATTATTTGCTCTACACAAACACTAGTGTGAGTCTGCTGAGAATAATGACGTTTCTGCTCTCGATGGCAGAACCAAGAAAGACTCGGTGATACTGGCTTACGTCTTACACGAGGTTTCTAGAAATGGGGTTTGCCCTTTTCAGTCATTCTACAGCGCCACCCGACTCCCCGTGTGGCCAGGGCACATTCTGTCGCCTAGTGACGGAACTGACCTTTCTAGTTCACCAGCATATGCTGTGAGGAGTAAGCGATGGTGCCTGTGTAAACAGAGGCTTTTCTGTCCCACTCAGTCCCACAGTCATATTTAAAATAACCATTTAGAGGCTTAATATTAATTACAAACTGTTTGGTCCATTGTTCAGGCTTGTTATTAACTAGCTCTTACACCTTAAATTAATTTGTATTAATCTATGTTTCGCCACACGTCTTATGGCCTTACCTGTGCTCTAATATATCCTGCTCCTCCAGTGGCTGGCTAGTGACTGCTCCCAATCTGCTCTTCTTCTCCCTGGAGCTCTGCTTGGATTTCCCACCTGGCTCTATCCTGCCTTGCTGTAGGCCAAAGCAGCTTCCTTATTAACCAATGGTAATAAAACACATTCACAGCCTACAGAGGGTTATCCCACAGCACGCCTGGGCTCCTAGGGTACAGCCTGGATCCCAGAGACCTGTAGTGGTGCTGTAAAGGGCAAGCCAGGCCCAAGGCCTCACTGAAAAGAGAGGTGGTGTGGGATGCAGTCTGAGCAGCTGTGGGCGGTCAGGAGGAGTTCTGAGGGAAGACTCTGAGACAGTGCTCCCATGGAGTAGAGATAGATGGAAGGCACCAGAGCAGCTGGCGGCCCAGAATAGAAAGAGGAATACAAAGAAATGCTTGGCTCTCCACGGCTGGTTCCACGCCCGAGATAAGCAGGTTCACATCAAGAAACAACTTCCTACAACGTGAGAGACCTGCTAGCGTGGATACATAGAACACGATCCCCATAGACGAAATGGTGTAGCCTACATTGTATTATATAATTCATCTCAATGTCTGCCTGCACCATCAGGGTTATACAGGAGATCACATGACTCAGTGCCCATGGATGGCTGTCGTGGGTTGTCAGTGCCGAGGCATGTTCTCAGTGCACAGGAAAGGAGCCAAGTTCACTAACTGAAGTTACCAAGTCACGTGCCTGCGGCCCTTAGAGATGAAGTCAGGGGGCTTCTCATACCTGCATCCTAGCTTCAGAAGCCTCTGTTCTCAATCCCATCTTCTGCAGCCACCTTCTGCTTGGACTTGGCCACAGTGAGACTGTTTAGACGATGGAATCTGGCATGTGCTACCAATCAGTTCCTCTCCCTATCTCCCTGGAGACCTTGATGCTAAATCTTTACAACTAGGTCAAATACTTTCACTGTATTACATTTAATGCTAACCTGTTTCTTTCTTCTAACACCAGAGACATTTCAAAAGTTTGTCACCAGCCGTTTATATATCAGAATGCATTGGCGGGATAATCAGTGTCCACAAGAGGACCTCTTTAAAAAAAAAAAATCAAAACAAAACAAAACAAAAAACCAAAAACTAACATTCTAAATTTGAAGCATGTGTCCGTCTTTCTCCGATGAATTTAAATTCCAAGGTCTCTGTGTTCTTCAGTTCCATATGGTGCCATGAGGTCTCAGCACACCTCATCGGATGGCTCTGACTTAGTAACAGAGACACACACATAGAAAGACACATCTTCCAGTCATCCACCATCTGCTGGACCTTGGGAAAGAGTCTATGGTCCTGATCAATGGGAAGGTGTTTACAAGGTCCAATCTTTCACCTGACTGAGAGAGTTCAGGTCAAAAGTTTCTCTTTGGTCACTGAAAGGTTAGTAACACATTTATAGTCTGAAAATGACACCAGTCTATAACCCGATGATATGAGTGAGTTTTCTAGGCTGACCCCTCACAAAATTGAGTCTCCTTACAGAAGAAAACTTGATGTGCTCTGGGATCTCTAGGAGGTGACATGGGAGCCCAGCATGTGTTACTTTACTATTTCTATCACGAACTTACATTTGATTTTAGACCCAGAATCCAAACACTAACGTCACCCACCCCAAAGTGCGATGCTGGGAGGTGCAGAGTTTGGCCAAGCCATGGTGAGAGGTGTGACTTCCCAAGACCACAAAGGCTTGCACTGGGCAGACAGTATAGAAAAAGCAAACAGCAATAGGAAGAAGTGCTGGAATGTGGAGTGATTTCTGACCTGCTCACTTTCTGTCAGGGCATCCTGGGTTTGTGCCTCTTCAGTTTTGAATTGCATGACATTCAAAATGATCATTTTGTTTCTCCCCCAGTCCCCTCCCCCCCCCAGTTCCCCAATCTAAACAACAAAAGAAGGAATTTAACCTCATATCCTCGCTCTGAAATTAGTTCTATTGTCAAAAGATGACAGCTGTATCCCGATTCCCAGAATTTCATGTTGGAATCAAACAGCATTTCTGAATCCATTGTGTTAGTTCAAACAGATCCGTAACGGCCCCTCAGCAAACCATTTTCAAAAGACTTGTGTAAGTAAGATAAAAAGACGCCGTTTCTACAGAGTTGCTTTTATGGGCTAGGTCAGAGCACTCTTTCCATGTTGTTCATTCCCAGTCGAATTTCCTAATAGTCTGTCTCCTCCGCTAACAGATGCCCGGCCTCATGTCGGAACCAGATCGCGCCACTGCTGAGATGCTATCCAGCGCCTTTCTTATTGAGCCGTTCCCCTAGCAGATGGTGCGATGCTGCAGGCACACTCCTTCCTGTTAATTACCAGCCTTCTCTGCAGATGGAAATGTCAGTCAGCCTCACAGGTCCCGGTTCCTGCCATTGCCTCAGTCCATAGCCCTCTACCTAGGAAAGCTGCTGCCAACACACACCATGTGTTTTCTGACTGCTGACTAGGCAGGCAACAAAAAACAACTTACTTCATGAATATTCATGGCGGAATGTTGAAAGTTCTGTTCATCTGTGATGCTTATAGATCTGCTTAAAGGGGATTGCACCTTCCTAAGAACACTCTGCCCCTTGTTTTCCTACACCGAGGATATGCGAGTTACCAAAGTAAGTTGCCATGGCAACATAGAGAGGACCATGAAAGTCGTCCATTTGGAGCCTTCTGTGGGCACATCAATTTCCGACTAACGCCCTTCTTGTACCTTTAAGTGTCATTTAATTATTCTTGTTCTTCCACAGCACACCAGTCGTTATCAAGCTAAACTGATTAACTAATAACTTGGTTTTCATTAAAGCCTGATTATCTCATTAGTGCACACATAACCTGTGCAGATTCCTTCATCTTTCTTTGTATTTAAACCTACTAAATCAAGATAAATGAATTCCATCGGGGCCATTCTTTATTCATGACGTCAAATCACCTTGCTCTCTGTGGGAAACTCTTTAGCCATCAAAAGTGGGCATCTTGTGTAGAGGAGAGGATCAGGGCTTGGGTTCAAGAGCAGGGAAGGTGACAGGCACCCCGCAGCAAGCATCTGACTGAGGGGAAATCAGGAACTTTTCCTCAGTTGTCTTCTCAGGGATGCTGTGTTTGGAAGCAAGGCCACATGTGGCAACTGGGAATGTTGTCACAGCTCAGGCCTCTGCTTAGCTGAACTTCCATCCTCTGTGATTTCATTCAAAGGCAGTGACCATGGGGCTGGTGTTGTCCCTAACACAGGCATGAAGATTTTCAAGGTAGGATGAGCTTCTGGAAGACACAATGACCAGCATCCTGGGATGGCGGGGGTGTCCTTTTACAGGAAGAGTTGAGCAATAGCTTTCTGGCATGATGAAGGATTCATTTGTTTATGAAATATGAATTAATTTTTTTCTTTAAATATCTTCTGTTTGGGGACAAAGATCCATGTCCTGGGCTTCTCAATAGGAGAGTTTAGAGTTTGTCATGGAGATGTGAGAAACCTCAGGCTGGATACCATAGTAGGTTAAGTTATAAAATGCTGTGTGGGACTCCCAGGGGCTGCTACAAAGCGTGTGTCTCCTTTCCTAGCTGGGTATTACGAAGCAGCTGCTCTTGCTGTCCTTTCATGTTCTCAGGGGAAGGAAAGCATGCCCAGGCATCTTACAGACAGAACACAAATTAGGCCACCATGAGTAGCCCTTCATTCTGAAAAAGGGAAAGAGTAACAAATGTGTGTCTCCCTAGGTACCAGGAAGAGAAGGTGGGGAGAGCATGCCAGCAGTGAGTGCAGCCATAGCCATCCACTCCCATGCTTGGAGTTCACGAGGGCAACTTGTAAGCAGTATAGATAGATGATTGTGTGCAGGTAGATGATTGAGAGCGAGCTTGGCAAAGAGGAGTGAGCCTGGTACTTACACACACATGCAGACCAGTTCATCATGAAGTTCACTCATATAAAGGATGAATGGTACATGAATTACAGGGACTAAAATGTGCCATATGCTTCATTATCAGTTCCATACAATTGATTCTTATGAAATGCTCTCACTGGTTTTAGGATAACTTTTTTTTATCTATGGCCACTTTTGGGAAGTGAAAGTGCACTCCTCTCTGTTAATAATATCTCATGAACTTACTTGCTGAGATCTGTTACCTATCATTAAGTCACCCACTATTTTCACATGAAAGTAGACCCAATAAATCCAAACCTCCCAGTCTCACCGATACACACATCAGAATCTCATCCCTGGGCATGCCATGTTGTCATTCCCTGTTCAGTGATGTGGGTGACTTCTTTGCCTACTTGAATAAAAGTATTGAATATGAGCACACTATTTTTCAATATGCCTTACTCTTCAGAATGTGGGGGGTACACATGTAACATGTGCTTAGGTTTACTCTGTATTATTAATATTGTCTCCACCCTCTCTTAAGCCCCGTAAATCAACAGTGAAATAAGATGAGCTGTGTTTTGTGGTGGCTGCCAATTTCCACAGGATAAATATTCGAACCATGGGATAGGATGTCAGCGAATGCAAAGTTGGAAGGAGATGAACAAAAACACATTTGACTTTTTAATAATGGCCATGTTTTCAGCAGCTGACTTCCAAGTTCCTGAAAATCGAACAATAAGCTTTTGCAGGCTGGTGGAAGGTGAGTCAAGCTCTCTGTTTACACCTGGTTGTTTCACGTCCTCCACTTCTCGTCTCTTCAACAGCATATATATCACATCCCAGCTGTGCGTCTATAAATACACACAACTACATGAACTTACAGAGTCTAAACTTACAAGGAACTTAATGAAACGCTGAACAATGGAGCTGGGTGGACACATACTGAATGAAGCTAATAGAAAAAGTGAAACGCTGGCCCCAGGACAGTTTCGTGACATTTGGGCTGGTTCTCTGCTTTGTGCCAAGGGAGATTTACTAGGATAACATGGTCTACAAGAAGAGCAAGGGCTCTTGCTGTAAGGCTAATTAGAGCAAAGCAAGAGGCTGGGTCTGGGCTTAGACCTGGGTTAAGATTTAGACAGATGAAGAGGGGAAAAGGGAGCATTTCATTATTGATTTGAAGAACACTTATGTATCAATGGCTAATCACCACACAGTAAGTTTTATTCCATCAAATCTTCTGAAAGATGCAGAGTTACGCCAATGAAAGTTTTCATCTTCTAAGCAACTAGAGGAGGCCAAATAAATCTAAAAGCTATGTTACTTAAAATGATTTCATTCTAAAATAGTTCTGAAAAATTAACTACTCTCGATCAGATATGCCCCAGAAGCTCCCCAAATAATGTAGGCTCCTATCAGTCCTCTCTGTGGCCCACTAGACTAGAGGACAAGACTCTACTGCTGATGATGTCACATTCCTCAGTTGTCCAATGTAGAGAAAGCAAGCTGGAAATGAATGGATGCTTTATCTCTGCTGGTTGGCTTTCAGGGTGCTGGGAGGGTGCCATGAAGGCTTGTGGAGGAGAGGAAGGCCTCAACTGTGCTACACAGTTGTGAGCTCTATAAGTCATGAAACGAACCTGCCAGACAAGATGTGCCCACCTGTGTAATGGTGGCATGACCGTTGTGGGGTAACCAACCACTTTCCAAATGGAAAGACTCATTCCATAGGAAGGAATTCAGGCCTGGTCCCAAAGGCCTGGTCAACAACCCATGCCTGGAGAGGTGGTAGTCCCAAGTAAGGAACTTACCATCCTATTTATCTAAGTTGACACCCACCACTTTATAAGTCTCCCAGTTTTCACACACGTAGGCTAAAGTGACTCTTACCCTTACTCCCAGCAGCCTTTCTTTGCAGTGAAAGGTGGTGAACCCAGAGGTCCGTGGCTGCCAAAGGTGCTGTTAATTAGTGTTAGTTGAGGCCCAGCTCTAAACAAGATGCATAAACTGCCACTCTCAGGCTTGGGGGACCTTGTGGAAGAGGGGACAGGAAGTGTGGAAGAGTGAGAAACTAGGATGAGGAGCTGCCAAGTTCTGTCTTCTAGACTCTATACAACCATCACAATCATGAACTCAGAACTATAGCAGTTACTCACACTGGATCACCCCAGACCTGTCAACAACCAGTCCCAGAAGGGGAAGGACACATGGGGCCTACCACTTAAGATGAACATTGGCCATGGTAGATTCTGAGAGAGGCAAAACTGCTTATCTTGTCTACCCAGTGCTGAACCTTCCAGGCTCCAGAGTGTGACTCCAAACACATGATCACACAGATGACCCTGGCTAAACTCAGTGGGTCACAAAAATGAATCTAATAGACATAAATGTGCAAAAGAGGTTTGTAATGAAATCACGGTAGAGAGAGTCTGGGAGTGAGGGTGGTTAGGGGGCCTGAGATATGTGTTTGAATGTACAAAAGCACAAATTTAATAATAAAAAGTTTGAAAAAAAATTCTAAAAGAAAACAAAAGCACCTTCTTTTTTTTTTTTTTTTTTTTTTTTTTTTTTTTTTTTTTTTTTTGGTTTTTCGAGACAGGGTTTCTCTGTGTAGCTTTGCGCCTTTCCTGGAGCTCACTTGGTAGCCCAGGCTGGCCTCGAACTCACAGAGATCCGCCTGGCTCTGCCTCCCGAGTGCTGGGATTAAAGGCGTGCGCCACCACCGCCCGGCGTAAAAAGCACCTTCTTTATATACTGTTTCTTTGAAGATTTCCTAAAATAAGATCAATAGAAGTTTTTGAATAATCAAATCAATCAAATCAAATTATAAGATTGTAGCGATAGGGGCTGGAGAGATGACTCAGTGGTTTAGAGAACTTAACTGCTCTTGCAGAGGACCCAAATTCGGTTCCCAGGATCCACATGGCGGCTCACAATTGCTTGTCACCATAGCTCCAGGGACCCAAATGCCTTTGCCTGGCTTCCTTGGGTACCTGCACACACATGGTGCACATGTACTCATGGGCAATGGATATGTCTTTTGCACACACACACACATGCACATAAATAATAAGCAAATCAGTAAATCTTCAGCAAAGAATATGAAAATACGAATAGAGATGAAAACCTGCCCTTTTCTTCTGAACTTGAGTTTTAAAGAGAGAGAGAAAAGAAGGAGTCACGCCAGAGAAGATCAAGACGCTAACAGCTTGCCGGTTTACTTCCTTCTGTAAGCTGGCACTCGGCTGACTTTCCTGTTTGACCAAAGCCTCTTGATGGTCATGTGTGGAGAGGGAGGTGGGAGGGGACTGTTCTCCACCGGAACCAGGAAAGGAGAATTCACCTTCTCACGTCTCAGGGTAAGATGGAAAAGCTTCCAGATCTGTATAAAATATATAGGTTATCTATACATCTGGAAAAAGCAGGTCTATTATTCAGAAGAGAACAATGTCAAATCTTTAACCATGGAAATAAAATATGTAACTGGCTAAAAAGGGAATTATGGTGAAAACCTGTCCCCGGATGACCAAAACAGAAGAGTTTCAATCCTGTAAGGAGTACAGTCAAGCAAGCAACATGACTTCTTTTCTTCTAAGAATGTGCAAACATGACCCTGCATTTCCTCTCATCATCTCTGCAGGGAGATGCATGAGGCATCTTGACACTGGCCTGCAAGTCACACATATACAGATCAGTTGTCCTTGCACAGAGGCCATAGGCACAGAGATATTCTGAGTGATGAGGGTCCCCGAAGGGAGAATCAAAGCTCTACCCTGTGGCTGCCATTGTGTTAAAAAAAAAAAAAAGACTCTTAAATTTAGAAAAGCAGAGAAAGAGTTAACTGTGCCTTGGTCTATCTGTGGATCTATTTGCCTGTCTATTGGAAATGTCTCTGACAATCATCACCAGAAGGAGAGAGATCCAAATGCTAGTAGAGGTTAACCCTGAGGGGCCAAAGATAATTCAGATTCTGCATTTGTCTGCCTCTTTGAGTTGTCTATACTAAGCATGTTTCCCTTTTATAAACAAAAAAAAAATCAGATGTAGAAAAGACATGAACTGCTTTACAGCAGAGCAATCAAGTTTCAGATCTAGAAAGATCTAGAACAACACTGTTTTGAGTCTCCATCACCTGATAGGCAACGGCTATGTCTCTTGCAGTACACATGTTTCATATCTCTTCAAAAGGACACGAATATTTACAGGAGTCTGGTGAGGGCTGGACTAGCCCATGCTACAGCAACAGATTTTCCTCACCAACTCTCCATCTAAGTGATACCCAGGAATGAGATAGAAAATCCAAATAAGTTATTGTTCAGCTTCATTAGCTCTATGAGAAGGCCTCTCTGTGTGTCTTCCACCTGGTGCAGGTCAAGTCAATAGAAGGCTGCCCAGCCTTTTTGAATGCAGAAACCTTCCAGTATGCACCCTCGGGACTTTTCCAGGCATCTGTTAGAAAGGATGGTGTGTATAAGTTTGCCAAAACCCCATCATCCATGGTATCTGCCTGGGTTACTTGGCAAAAACTTAGAGCAGAAAGAGTATTTCATAAGCAACCCCCTCCCCCCACACACACACCTTAAAGCCCCTTGGGTGTTGGGTTGGGGAACTGGACCCTAGCTGGAAGACCAAGACCAGAGCACTGGGAGTCACGGCAGCCCCTCTGTCTGCAGACCACGGCAGCAGCTCCCAGGGACGCCAAGGCAGCAACCAAACAGCACACATTTGAAAGAGGAAAAAGTGTGAAATCTGCTCTGGGCCATCAGAGGAAGCTGATGTAATCCGGGTCGACTCCAGGGACAGCGATGGTGCCAGCTATGGAGGCCACATGGCTTCTAATGAGGCCAGGCCCAGTTGCAGCCCAGAAGAGTGGGTGAGCAAGCCAAATCTCACCCAAGGACAGAAGCAGCCCTGACAGCTGGTGAGCGAATTAACTTCAGGCAAACCAAGTGGACCCAGGTGGTGGGACATTTCGAATCTTTCCCTTCTGGTGGAAACAGAACAAAACATTGCATGGAACACAGCCACCACAGCCTTTTTATTTTCTTTTGGTTTCTTCTGACAGGCATCTTGGGGGAGGGGGCAAATTCGGAGGAAGTAGCTTTAAGATCTCCCGGGACGGACATCAGTGACACACGCCAGTGCTGAAGGCTGCTTAGAAAGAGCTACTCTGGAGATGGAGCACCCCAATGATGTGGGATCAAGACATCATCCCACCGGGTTGAAGAAAACCTTACCAGGTGTCCTGAGCACTTGAGAGGAGAGGCCACCACTGATGGCAATCCTGTCTCCCAGAATGCTGATCCCCTGGTATTTGCACAGAGGACATTTTTTCACTCCACTTTCGGGATTAAATGGTTCATGGAGTAGAATGCCTCCTCTTCAAGTAGCCTGCAGGGGCTGCCATTCTTGCATAGGGTAGACCCCTGGCTCCCACAGAATTCAGCCAGTAGGCTGGGCCTGGTAGTTTGAGCACCATCCTGCCACCTGGTGGTTGCATCCCTGAATTGCAAGGGCAGTTCTTCCTGCCCAATTATCCTCTAAAGAAGTGAATCTATAAAACAAAAGATATTAAACCATTTTGACAAATGTCAGAGAGATCTGAGCTTTTCGGAAGGATGGGTAAAATAAAAAAAATAAGCATATGTTGTGAAAGAAAATAGCCTCGCTGATGAGAAAGCCACCAAACAAACGTGAGTGGGCAGACAGGAAACAGAGAAAGCGAACACAGCAGTGGGTGTGGGCAAGAGACGCCCAGCCCCACTGATTCTGGTTATTCCAGGAAGATCTGTCACATCGCCGAGGCTGAGGTTAGCACCGTTCCTACGCAGCCCGGGGAGGCAGGAGGTCGGGGGTAACATTCTGTGCCTCCCTTGTTTCCACACTGAAAGCTAGGGGTGACGGTGCAGGGACCTCGTTATTAAAACACCAGCTTCCCTGGATTCCTCTTACTTCCTTTTCATGTCTCTCTTTTTCTATCTTGTCCTGTCCTTTCTCTTTGTAACAAGCCTTGGCCAGCTCCTTCGGGTCACCAGCTGTACCCTGTGTTTAGATCCACTGGCTACACATGCAAGTCAAAGTGACCACAAGGTTGGAAAAAGACCAATAAGCAAACAATGTCAATAGAACTCAGAGCAGGGACAGGGACTAGCCTAGGCTTCTGTAAGAACAGGGACGGCCCAGCTCACTCCCAGGGACCGTCTCATTGGAAGCAGCTTCTAGTTCTCAACAATGTCTCAGTGGTGTCAAAGGTTGTGGAGGGATAAGAAGAAAGAACAAAGGGAATGGTGGGGGACTGGTGTGAGACATCTTCCAAACAGAGAGAATACATAGTAAAGGGGGCTTCAGAAGAAGATGAAGAGCCGCGTGTAGTGGCATACACCTTTAATTCCTGCATTTGTCAGGCAGAGGCAGGAGAATCCCTGTGAGTCTGAGGCAAGCCTGGTGTCATCACACATTTCAGGCCAGCCCATGCTACATGGTGAGATCTTGTTTATAATAATCATGATGATAATAATAACAGGAAGAGAAGCAGGGACATCAGTTTGGGCTATAAAGTGTTTACCTTGCAATCATGAGGACCTGAATTCAAAAGCTGGGAGTGGTAAAATATTTATAGTCCCAGGCATGGGGAAGGAAGACAGGCTGGCTGACCACCTGAGGTCACTGGCCAGCCATTCTAGCCTATATGGCAGGCTGTGAGAGACCCTGTCTTAAAAATAAGTCAGGGGTGAGGGGAAGGACACCTGGGTTATCTTCTGGCCTTGACACAAACATGTACTCACTCACATGAACACACACACACACACACACACACACACACACACACACGAACAAATCCATCCATGAAAATGCTAGAACAATATATTATACCCAGTGAGGAGACTGGGGAGAAGTGTGAAAGGCCTGCAGAGGCTCATGGTAAGAGAGGAGATGAGGACTTTGAATTTCACCCTGACAAATCTGGAATCTCACTGGAGAATTTTAAGCAGGGGAGGATCAGCTACCTGGAGGACACAGATAACGGCGCTATAAAGATCATTTGTGGGGCAATAAGACTCCCAAGGGCTCTGGCTGCACAACCCACAGAGGCCTTTTGAAAAGCAAGGCCACTGTGGCTCTTCTGGAGGACGGCGTCTCAAGAGCTTTTCAATGCAAGATGCCTCCCATATGTCCTGGGGGACTTAGCTCACCATGCAGAGCATGTGTGGAGTTCCCATGGAATGCACAGATGGTGTGTAAGAACTGAAGTTGACCCCAGATTCTGACTTCCTGGCAGTCATTTTACTGCCCTCACAATGAAAAGACCCAATGCACCCCTTCTGGGGGTTAGTCACCATGGAGTCTTTTAAGCCCCTAGATAAGAGGTCTCTGGTTGCCATCACAGACTTCAACTCCTCTTTTTTTTTTTCTCTCATCTCTTTGTTTTCCCTCTTACTTCTCAGGTTCAAGCTGTCCACCTCCTCTTCTACTCTTTAGAGACAGTGTTAGACCCAGGGAAGTCTGAGCTAGCATCTTAAGCTCTTCTGGGGGATAGGGTAAGAAGGGAAATCTCAAGCCCATGTATGGTCACCCAGGGCAAAGATAGCCTTACTCTAGTGCAGCTCTGCTGGGTGAAGCAAGCTCAGATCTCACTAGCAAACCTTTGTGGGCCTCCACACCCACCATTATTGAAAGCTCTACAGATATTTACAGAGCATTGACAGCACAGGTCACATGTAGCATGTAATACCCTGCACCAAATCCCTCTTCTCATCTTTCCAACTTTGTCTCTTCTCAGTACGCTACCCATTCACTCTCCATAGTCTCATTGCTTCTATTAGAATGAGATAGATGGATAGATAGATAGATAGATAAATAGATAGAGATGATAGATAGATGATAGATAGATAGATAGATAGATAGATAGATAGATAGATAGATGATAGAGATAGATATAGATGATAGATAATAGATAGGTAGGTAGGTAGGTATGTAGGTATATATATATATATATATATATATATATATATATATATTGATAAATAGATAGATAGATAGATAGATAGATAGATAGATAGATAGATAGATAGATAGATAGCAGATATATAGATACATAGATTCATAGATAGATGATGGATAGAACACACATAGGATACTAAGGTATACCAGATGGAAATTTTTCTAGCTGGGAGTCTTCTAAAAAGTCTTTCTCTTACATAGAAACCATAGAACAAAGGGATCTTTGCAGTTATAGGAAGATGTCCTTTTGAAGAGTATTACAGAAAGATCAGGGACCATGTGGAAAGTCTGGAATCCTAGGAGGTGAGTTTGAAGTCTGACCTCAATCCTCACCCAAATCCCACTTACAATGGTGTGCAGTAGAACCAGTCAGAAGTGTCACTGAACCTCTATTTCAATATTTGCAATGAGAAATAATGGCAAGTGTCCCAGAGGATCTATGCATGAATGATTGGCTCACATCCAACCATTACCTGAGTCAGATTCTGAACTTTATGTAGAAAGTGGCAAGTTCCCTTACTAAACTGGCTCGTCTCTCAAACCCAATCTCACTCTGTGCACTGTTTTTCTGGTTAATTCTTGAGCTTAGTGCCCTTGGATACACAGTCTTCCTCATTACCTGCTTCCTTTCTTCTCTCCCTCCCCATCTCTTATCTTTTCTTTTTCATTCCCTCATTCCACCTTTCTTTCCTTCTTTTTGTTTTTCTTCTCCTGTTACACCTAGTAAGTTATGATTGAGAAGAGAATCATCTCTAGGTGACTAGTCTCTAGAAAATAACAACACTTTAAATCAGAGCCCAGACATCTCCCCACACGGACAGATCTACACAGATAACAGAAGCAGAAACATGATAGGTGACATCTGCTTTTCAAACATGGCCCAGGGAACCAAACTTCATGCTGACTGCAGATGTCCCTGGCCATGGCCATGCCTGTTTCTGGAGATTGTCAACCCATACACATTTCTCCTTTGGGTATGGCTGGTCAGTTTTGGCTAAGGAACCCCCCCCCATGTCACCTCCAATGGGTCCTCTGAGCTGAGGCCTCTCTGAGCTTCCCTTGTTATTTATGTGTGCCTTTTGGTGTAATAGCAAAGTGCTGCCCACCCTGCTGGCTTCAGGGCATCTTCTGCCTTAAGCTCAGGGACAGAAGTGAGAACAAGTCCATTCTTGTGTCCAGGCCATGCCTCCATAATGCTCATGAAGTCTTGGTACCTAACTTTCTTTGGTGGAGGAGTTCCTGTGGATGTTACAGAGAACTTGCCAGTAGGAACTAGAACTGAATTCATATTTCTCTGCTTACTCTTCATTTTCCTTTCTTGGGTGAATGTCAAACTCATCAGACAACTTCCTGTTTACATGGACCATCCCACGCAAACAGAAGGGGGGATGCCACAGTATTTGCAGAGCATGGGTTCCACAGTGGGCAGTGCCAGGCACCTCACATTCTCATAACCCTAAAGACGCAGTCCCACTTTAGGTCAGTGGGACTTGTGTTCAGATGTCCTCTCTCCGCATCTTGAGTTACTGAGGAATCCTCCCCCACCCCGGTGTTGCATGAGTTGGTTGCTTTTGTGGCGTGGATGTGTCAGTTTTTCCAGCCACAGAGCCTCCACACAAGCTTGCAGTGTTTGTCTCATGTAGGCAGATTTCCATCCTTTTCACGATGTGATAGATAGTTTTATGTTAAGTTGATGCGGCTAAAGTCATCTGAGAGGAGGGGACCTCAATTAAGAAAATGCTTCCCTAAGATCAAGTTGTGGGCAAGCCTGTAGGTCATTTTCATTAGGTGATTAATGAAGGAGGGCTCAGCCCACTGTGGGTGGTGGCATTCCTAGGCTAGTCATCCTGGGTTCTATAAGAAAGCAGGCTGAGCAAGCCATGGGGAACAAGCCAGTAATCACTACTCCTCCATGGCCTCTGCATCAGCCCCTGCCTCCAGATTCCTGCCCTGTTTGAGTTCCTGTCCTAACTTTATTTGATGATGTGAGGTGGAAACATGAGTTGAACAAACCCTTTCCTCCCCAGCTTGCTTTTTGGTCATCACATCAATAGTAACCCCAACTGGGACACACGGGGTCCCCAAACACTTCTTAAGTCTTAAACTCTTCTCTTCACAGAAGTCTCCATGTCTTTTCAGGATGGGAAGTGCTGTTAGCCATCCCTTCTGTTAGATTTTGGTCATCATGGCAAAAAAAAAAAAAAATCCTTGAGATAACCAACTTCGAACAGTAAATACACATTTTGGCTCATGGTTCTGGAGATTTCAGATTTTTAGTCCTTGGCCAGCCCATCCCACTGCTCTGGGCTGTGGCTGACTGGAAGGGACTAACATAGAGGAAAGGGCTTGGTATGACAGGGCTGCCCACTCCAGGGCACCCAGGAAACACAGAGAGAAGATGGGAACCCCAACACACCTTCAAGGGCAAGTCTCACTGACCTCCTTCCTCCCGCCAGGCCACTTACTCTTTAATGTTAAAGTCTCTTACTTTTCAACACCAGCTAGTCACACTGTTAAATCATAAATCCTTGAACTGACTCATTCATTGATAATCCAATCACTTCCCCATGGTTGGGTTTTCCAACTGTAGACCAAGTCTGTAGGACATGTGCATTTTAGAGGAGACTTCATCTGCAGACCACAGCATCTACTCCCATGGTTGAGCAGCTCTACCTTCCATTCCACAGTCTACTCAAGGGGTATGATTCTTCCTGGACTGTCACTCAGCACTCCTGTTCCCCATAATTCCCTGTGGGCTCTCCTCCATTTGGGCTACAACCGGTGACCCCCAAGCTCTCATCTTCCATAGGCGCCTTGTTTCTGTCTATCATCTCATTTGCCTTTGGAGGGTAATAGGTGTGTGTTCACACACTGATCTCACTGGGCTGCAGCGTCTTAAAGGAAAGAAGTCTCATCTTGTCCATCTCCATGGTGGTTTTTGTTTTGTTTTGTTTTTGCAGAGTTGAGTAAGTGGTAGGGGTGATGTTCAAATAAACTAGGGTGACTCACAGTCCCACAGCTTCCTTTGTTTAATCTTCCTGTGCTGGAGGCTGACCCATGTCTTCACACCACCTCAGTGGCCCCTGGGGTAGGCAGGATGAGGGATTTTTCTGGTCTGAAGCTTTAGCCTCTACACTTCAGTTTATTCAGACTGAAGAAAAGTCACAAGAGGAAGTGCTTGATTTGCAAACTGGCCCCAGAGATCCGAGAATCCTTCCTAACCTCTCAGCTTTTCCTGTATCTCTATATGAAGCCCCCCCCCCATCTTAGTACATCTTACCCCTCCAGCCTCTGTAGTCTCTGATTTTCTAGATTGTAGACATGTGATATGATCCAATGGCAGATGATGAAAAAGATAGGAACAAGAAAAAAATGAAGGGGCTCTATCCAGTGTTAATTCTTCCAACTGTCTCTATATTAGATTTCAAAATTGTAGGTTTAAACTATTTTAAAAGATTTATGTTATATGTTTTAAACTTGGAATATGAGCCTATTTTTATTCTTAAGTCATCATCCCCATCCATTAATTTACTTGCTCACTCACCCATTTATTCCAGAATGATTTAGTGACTGTCTGCTAGAAGCCAGACATGGTTTTAGATGTTAGGAATTAAACAACCAACAACAAGACCTGCTTCTGGATTCTTGTTTTTCAGACCAGGGGGACACACAGAAAATGCAATAAGAGTATAATTAAAATGATTAGTATTAAGACCTGAATGAAGAGCAGAGGGCATGCACTGCAACCCATTAAAGCTAAATAAAGACATCAATAAAATTATGAGGCTATTCCAAACTGCCCCCCCGTGTCTGGGAATCCCTTTTATGGTCTTCCTTCATACCCCGTTGCCTTTTCTAATATCAAGCGACATAAAGTTCAACTAAAACAAGGTGACAAAGAAAACCTCAACATTTAACTAGAAGTCTAAGGGATCCAATAAGGCACCTCAAGGTGACAAGTCTACCGAATAAGTATCTTAAGTTGTGCAGTGGGCACAAGCTTGGTATATTGAGGGTTGGTAGAAATAAATCAATCTAGCTGAAGGGAAGAGATCAGGAGTGAGGCCAGCAAAGGAGGAGGCCAACCGGGTGAGGCAGGGGACAGTTGAGCGTATTGGAGCTTCTACCCCAAAGACAGTAGGGAGCTGTCAGAGACCGCTAAGCACAAACTGCCTTGTTGTGTAAGAAAGGGTTACAGGTAAGAACTGGTGGTAGGAACCAGGGATTTAAACAGGAAGCCTCAGAGTGATGACGGTGACCCATACAGGTTGAGTGACAGGACACAGTCACACATGATCACATCGGGGCAGGGGGGATATTTTGAAGGGAGACTCAATTGGATGAAGTGTTAGAAACAGGGTATAGAAGAAAAAGAGGAGTAAAGTCTGTTGGCACAGCCTGTAAAATGGAGGGATGAAAGATCCCTTGCCTGAAATGGTTCAGACAGTAAGAAGCCAGGGATGATGAGAGCGGTGAGTGGGGCCGAAGCACCCCATCCAGATGCCTCTTAGTTCTAAGAGAGATGTATCGAGGGGTAGTTGACTATCTGAATGTGTGATTCAGGAGAGGACGTGGTTGGGATAGGAACAGACATTCAGGATTATCAGTACAGCAATGTGTGGTCCAAATGACAGGTGCTGAGATGGGGGACACTCCCTACCCATGTCTAAAGAATAGAAAGGAGGGGGAATCAGAAAAAAAAATGCTCTAGGAAGAAAGCCAGTGGGAAGAAGCAAAGAAAAAATGTGGACACAACCTTGACACCAGGTAGGAACATAGTTTAAGGAAGAGAAAGGCGTTTAAGATACTCAGTGTGGGTACGCGTTCAGTGTAGTGAGGATGTGCAATTACATGAAAAGTTAGTCACGGTGAATAAGCAGGAGACTTTCCAGTGGTTTATTGTTCAGAAACCGTAAAGACATGAGGCTGAAGTTGGGAGGGGGCAGTGAATTTTTAAACATCACAAACTCCATGCTCATGAGAAAGAGCCACAGAAAAGGAACAAACCATGACACAGAGCAAAGGACATTCCATACACAGCGACTTGAACAGACAAGAAGGAATAACATCACTTGGGGTTTCTCACTGTCACCAGCTCTGATATTTTTATTAATCCAAACAGTGTTCATTCATGTGTTTGACTATATGTGTCTGAGTCACTCACTTGAGTAGACTTCCCAGGCCATGGCTATCAAATGGGATCTGTATAAAGCAATCTGTAAATGCTAGAACAGTCAACTGGATGATCAGGGACATATCTACACAAACACATCAACCACTGGGGACTATAGGGACCTTGGGACCTGCTGCGGATTATTCCTACAGGTAAGTGTGTTGGCCAAACTAGTGGACCATGGACTAGATGACTTCTATTTGCTTATTGCCACCTATAGATACAAATAAATGCACAACACACACACACACACACACATATGCACAACTTGTCATAAAAGTTATATCCAAAAATCTCAATGCCTTACATTAGAGTGAGTAGTAAACAAATTTCAAGAGAAATAGTCACTGTGGAAGTTTCTCATACTTTTCTGAAAGATCATTTACGTGTAGCCTAACTCTCCCAACTAAGAACACAAGTCCACACGTGTCCCTGGAGGAAGCAGAGTCAAGGCATGAAACCAATCCAGGGCAACCACTGTCACCTAAGGCAAAGCCTTCAAAGTGCTCTTATAATGACTTCTGTCTTTTCTCTTTCCCTAGACTCTCAATTGTCATTTTTGTTAAATCCATGGCACCCTGCATTGTGAAAAGTAGCTTGAGAAAAGTATACAGCTACTGATAAAAATTTTACTAAAAATAACTTACAGGTAGAGTCATTCTGGTCTTGGCTAAAAGATGATTGTAAAAGTGATTGTGTAGATGCCAATTCCCTAACAAAAAGAGCTCTTTTCTCTTCTTCTTCTTCTTCTTCTTCTTCTTCTTCTTCTTCTTCTTCTTCTTCTTCTTCTTCTTCTTCTTCTTCTTCCTCTTCCTCTTCCTCTTCCTCTTCCTCTTCCTCTTCCTCTTCCTCTTCCTCTTCTTCCTCTTCTTCCTCTTCTTCCTCTTCCTCCTCTTCTTCCTCTCTTTCCCCCTTCTTCTCCCCTTCTTCTGGCTTTCTGACACAGTAGAGAGGCATCAGGGGGCTATCATGTGATCATGGAGAACTGATATTCTTGTTCTCTTGGGTTTCTATTTTCTCAACCTTAGAGCACATGGCCCATCTGACTTGCTTTGAACAAAGGAGTGATATTTTCTCAAAGATGAAATTTAGGTATCTAATCTAGGAGTCTATCAGTGAAAATCTGGACCAGAGATTTGCTGACTAAAGGCATACATCTAGGTCACAACTATCAAAAAGGGAAATTAGTGATTTGATTGATGGTTTCTTAACCAACCCTGTGCCACATCTTAAACAAAATCCAGAGTGTCTATTTAACTGAGCCTGGCAAAAAGGATGAGAGAGACCCTGGAAGTATAGAAAGTGTTCTAAGAGCTGCCAGGAATGATGCTACAGCATGTAATCCCATGCTGTGTCGGTGCTTAGTGAGCCAGGGTATTAACAGGCGTACCCGGAAGATGCCCCGAGTAACAGGTAGGCAGAGGGTTGAGTGTTCACCTGAAGACCCTGAGGATACATAGTCTGTGCCTCTTTGTCAGAAAGCAGCCAGGCTGCTTTGACTCCTTACCTGGACTGGGCTCAGGCATGAACACACAGCCTCTGGTCTTAGGATGAGCTGGTTGGGGCAAGCTTTAAGAAAGCGTTTGGGGGTGAGGACTGATGGGTAGAAGGAACTACCTATAGAACTCCAACTGTCTGCTCTAACCAGGGTGCTGGTTCTGTGTGAACTGGAAGGCATAACTGGCCGAGAGTAAAGGAAGTCAGAGCAGGACACTTGTGCTGGACACAGATCAACGGGCGCTAGAGCTTCTAAGGTGTCAAGATGAATAAGGGGGGGAGTCCACAGGGAAGCAAAACCAGGAAGGTCAAATACAGATGGGTTAAGCTATGACTCCCACTGCCTCTTCTCACCGTCTCTGTCCTCTAGGAAAGTAGCAAGGGTTAGCGTAGACTTGAGTCCTGGACAAGGCACCAAAAATCTCCCATGGTCTGTTCAGGTTTGTGGCTAGCATGGAGGCAGAGTCTAATATGGTGGTCCCAGATTGGGAATGATGTATGTGTAGTGTGTGCACATGCCTATATGTGTGTTTATGCACGTGGAGGAGGGTATGGATGCTATATATGTTCTGATGCAATGTGTGCTATGTGCACATGCGCATATGTATGTATGTGCTGTGTGTGAATGCATGTGTATGTATGAAAGAGAGATGTGGTGTGTTGTGTGGAGTACAGTTGTCAGGGTCACATGCATACACACATACACACACACACATATATAGATATTGTGTGTGTGATATGTGTGTGTTGAACGCACACCTTTATGTAGCATGTTGTCTATGGTGCAGATGTGATATATGTATATATAGTGTATGCTATATGTAAATGCATATGTGTGTCATATGTTATGTGGGGTATGGATGTCATATATGTGTATGTGAGCCACCTGTGAATGTACCTTTGTGTGTGGGTGTGGTGTGCTGTGCTGTGTGTGTACTCCATGTATATAATGTGTTCGTGTGTATGTGGCATGTTGGTTAAGTATGAATGCTTATTTGGAAGCCCTGGAGAGTGGGTAAAGGCATGCAGAAAAGCAATGCTCCCCATTGTCAGAAGGGAAATGCTCACTTCACTGGAGGAGTACTGAGCACAGAAGGCGGGTGTCCCCAAGGGCGTCACATCCCCCGGGGGACATAAGCAGTCTGCACAGCACAGGAACCAGGATGAGACAGAACGCTGTCATTTGCCGGACAGACTGTCTAGGGAGTGGGGTTTGGTGCTGCCCCTCGATCACACTGAACATTTGTGGGGTCTGGCTTTGCACAAAGATCACTGAGATTCCCACCCACCTTAGCGGTCCATACAAGCTACAGAGAAAGGGGGCAGGAGAGTGTGTCGAGGGTCGGCCTGGTGCTCTGTGAGTCCCTGTTACTCCTCTGTGTGAGCATGGAGAGTGTGACCTTTATCCAGAGGTCGACTCTAAGCCCTTCAGTGTCCGAAGCTTCTGCCTTCACCAGGTCAGCCTGTGCCTGGGGCATCTGTCTGTCTCTGGGCTACAAACTGTGTGATCACGTGATACAACTCTGGGAACTGTCTGCTCTTCTGCCCCCATTTGAAAGGGTGGACTCTGAACACTCAGAGGAGTGAGCTGGCAGCTGGAACGTTGCAGGATGCTGTGTGTGAAGGTTTCCCTCTCCCTTTCTCCCTCACTGCACAGAGAGTGCCGTGTGACCGATCACACCAGCGAGGAAGCAGAAGCTCCCGAGTTAAAGTATTTGGTAGTCGTGTTTACTGCAGGAAAGCAGTCCACGTTAAATAAGTCAAAACACGGTGCGCAGCGCTGGAGTGATTCCTTGAGCGCTACAAGGGCAGAGCGAGGCGCGGAGTCCAAATCGGAACATGCGAGGAGATAAACCATCTGCTTCTGCTAACTCGGATCCACTTGAAAATGCTAATCGTATGGCAGCGGATGATTAAACTACATTAAAAAAACTTTTTTTCCGTGAGAGATGTGGCGCACTGCAAGATGGGCTGCCCACAGATGGAAGCCACTGTACCATGTACACGGGGCCATCGGCACCCCGGTCTGTCCTGGGAAAACCCTTCTCCTGCCTGGTCGGAGCTGCAGCCCTGAGATGCTGGGCGTCTGCTCCAGGTTCAGAGGCCTCCGCTGCTGCCACTGATTGAGAACAGGGTCCTGTGTCCGTGAGAAAACACTCTCCAGTCTTCACACAATCCTACACATGTTGCCAGAGCTGGAAGAGACCTGCACAGCGTGGAACCAGAGGCCCCGACTCCTCAGTCAGATACAAACTGTAAGGAAGAGACCTGAGCACTCAGTCATCTACCACAACGCTATGAAATGCAAAGATCACATGCAGCACACAGACATGTACATGTATTTCTATACTTGTTCATACAGGTGACACATACTTATATACATGCACAAATACATGCATATATATAAGTATATATATGCATGTATTTGTGCATGTATATAAGTATGTGTCACCTGTATGAACAAGTATAGATATAAGTATATATATGTATATATATACATATAAGTATATATATGCATGTACATACTAATACATATGCATGCACCCATATACATCTATACATACCCAAACACAAGTACACACATGCACATCTACACACTCATACATATGTAAACATGCACACAATTATATATATGTAGGCATACTCATGTACAGATAAGCATACATATGCAAACACACATTTATACACATATACATCTATGCACATACACTGTATATACTCATATACATGAGCACACATTCCTTCCTACAAATTACACATGTACACTCATACACACATATAGTTATACACATGTACATACACTTCTATATGTGCACAAACATGCACATATATATGCTTCAACATATGTATGTGTACACATTAACACATACTTGTACACATGGACATACATACTCATACACAAAAAACACATACACTTGTAGACATGCAAACACCCTCATATAAAGGAATACATGTGTTTACACTTTACACATGTACACAAATGGATACAAACACACACATACATACACACACATATATAGCATCTCCTTGCATACATATGTGCACACACATGTACATATACTCATACACATGAACTTATACTGCTTTCTCACACATACATATACACATGCCTGCACTCAGTCAAACACCTTGCTCTTAGATGGAGACCCATCCAAGGCTCTGGGTGAACTACAGCACCAAAGTCATGACGTCACGGACAATGTGGCGATGATTTCCAAGTGCCTCGCTGACCCCCCTAATAACTAACTTGTGAGGCACCTGCCTGCTGGGGCTGCCATTAGGAAGCACCACGGATAAGGTAGCGTGAGTGGCAAGGATGAGCTGATACATGGTTCTGGGACTGGAACTCCAACAGCTACCGAGTGCTGGGGACAGACGGCCTCTCTGGCCAGGAGATGCTGCCCTCTGATGCCCGTGTCTCTGTGTCCTTCTTCTCTAAGGACACAAATTCAGCCCTGTCCAACTCTTCCCACGAGCAGCCTTATCTTCACACGCAAACACCTTCTAGCATGTTGGAAAGCATAGCACCAAAGCCATGATCCTGCAGGTCGTGGTCCTGCCCACTACTCAACCCTGGAATTGATTGAACCAAGGCCTCCGACATCGATTCCTGTCTTTCTGATCACAGAGCTGGTAGGAAGCTGAACTCTTGTGGAGCTATGGGGCCGAGGAGGAAGCCTGTTCTTGACCTATGAAAACGCCATTTCTCCCTGTAGACACCTGAGCCAGGCTGGTAGAGGTTTTGGCCTCAGGACAGCCTCTCCGAGCAGGCCATGGCCGTCCAGTGTGGATCTACGGGCACTGGATATAGCTGATGCAAAGGCTTAATATGTCCCAGGAATTCTCACCTTGTAGTTGGCAATTGTATAAATAGTTATTGGCTGGTCTCAAAGGTTTTCTTTTCCAGGAAGCCACCATCCCTTATTTTTAAATGTAGATGAATTGCGCGAACAGCCCGAGACAGTTGGAGAGGCCAAAGGTGGACAGAAGTCAGACGTGTTGCCTGAAGACAGTGTGTTGTTTACCCTGAAGTCGGAGTTATAATAAAAATCTACAGTTCCATAGGGCAAAATATTTGTTGCAACATGACCATAAAATACTGAAATAAAAAAAATGACACAAAAACATGGCTATGATTTTTGTAAATGTATAAATGAAAAAACACACGCCGAGCAAGCGAGAGACTCCAATTGTTCACGTGGGCTGTCTATGAGCCGCTGTGGAGACAGCAGCATTCTCTTTTTCCTTAGGAAAGAATTGACTTACTAAGTACTATTTGATGCTCCTTGGGTGAGTAAGTAGTAACCTTAAAAATATCTTGAGGTTTACTATGGATGCTGTCTTATAATCAGGCTTCCGTCCAGAAGGAAGAGTCTTGTCTCTCTCCCGAGAGCACACAAAGCCACAGACCTTGTTGACAAGGCTGCAGACTTGGGAATTTCTTACAACATCACTTTAACCAAAATGCAGACCAGGGGAGGTTCTCAGAGGCACCCTGTTCGGTAAGTGAAAGCGTGATCCATGTCATATCGGGGCATAAAAGAACCAAAAGGAAGCAGGGCACATGACACATTGCTAGCCATGAACTCTATCGATGGGCAGTTTTCTCTGTGCATCAAAACTTAAGTTTTTCCTTTAAGGAAAGAATTGGAGATATATCCCCGTAGGTAGAACACTTGCAAGCATGCACAAGGTCTTAGGTTCAATACCAAATACCAAACAAACACACACACACACACACACACACACACACACACACACACACACACACACACACAAATAATTCAGAGTCAATTTAAGACAGGTGCAAGAGATGGAAAAACTTCAGAATTAGTTTCAAGTAGAGCAGACACTGTGAGAGATGGGCCTGTGTCTGCAATGGTAGCTCAGAATGTATTTTTAACACATACAGAGAGTAATTGAAATTTTGGATTCTCATCAAATCCCAACACACTGACTGAGGCGACCAGCGAATTTGTTTTTACCATGGTGCTCATGTGTTGTGGAACTGGTGTGACCTCTGTCCAAGTGTGCATTCACGGACACACAAGTCACATCAGGTGCATCCTGCCCATGAAGGTTCTAGCTCCGATGACCTTCAGAAGGGCTGGGGTTCTATAGGAATCTGTGCTACCTGAAGTTCAGTTTGGTACTGGTCATTGTTATAGCCTCACACGGGCATTCCTCTGTCGAGGCTGAGCTAGTTCCACTGACCCGTGGCCATCCACACTGTCAGGATTGCTGCTGTTTGTGAAGTAGAGAGAGAAAACGCAGCATGTGTGTGACTGTGTCTTACAGCAGGTGACTTTGTGCCTTCCAGTGATGTATTTGTGTCGATTTTGTTTCAGTTTGCTCTTCCCTTGGCTTTGCTGTCTACCTTTTAAATTTATGACTTAGTTATGACAATAACTAGATATGTTGGGTTAGCTATAAGAAAAGTGAGATATTTCTGACAAGTTGCATAATTCTTAAATAAAATTTTTCTCATTTGCATTTTAAGCTTTTGCAAATGATTCCTAAATTAAGTCTTAGGAATACAAACCACACTTTAAAAAAAAAAAAAAAAAAAAAAAAAGCCTAGGCCGAGAGTAGCTCAGGCAGGAAAGAGCTTAGGCACAAGCGTGAAGACCTGAGTTCAGGTCTCCAGTACCCATGGGAAAAGTGAGCAGCGATGGTGTGCATCCTACGATGCCAGCACCGAGGAGGGTAACCCCCAGCCCAGCTGAACTGATAACTCCCAGGGTTAGCCAAAGGTCTTGTTGCAAAAGCTACAGTCTGAAGTAACTGAGAAAGAGATGGAGGAAGACATTCAACATGGGCCTCTGGCTTCTGCATGCATGCACACCTACACACACACACACACACACACACACACACACACACACACATGCAATCCTGCAGATACAACTGCAAACACAGGAGCATGTGTGTGCATGTGTTAAACACATATATGCACAAAAAGACCACTCATGATCACATATGAATCAAGACATTTTAATCTTTCACAGTCCTAACAGGATAAGAATAACTTAGTAACAATGTGACTGGGGAACCATCCATAATCCTGACTGGAATGATGCCCACACAACCTCATTTTAGAATTACTTGCTCTTATGGAAAGAATATGTTATAAATTTGAGCGAGCGAAACAAACATATTTGTATTAGTAAAATTCCAAAAACTCATCAGTGGCTTCATATTTTACAGGCCTTCCCAAGCTCCTTTGAAACTAGAATTCTTTTCTTTAAAAGTTTGAGAAATATTCATGTAGACTTATCGCTGGACCAAGAGTGGTGTGGCTATCACAGTCCCTGTATTTAATAGTAAAGGCAGGAACTCTTTGATATCACAAGACTGCATTCA
The DNA here is from genome assembly GCF_049852395.1 of Peromyscus maniculatus bairdii. Lineage (NCBI taxonomy): Eukaryota > Metazoa > Chordata > Mammalia > Rodentia > Cricetidae > Peromyscus > Peromyscus maniculatus. The sequence goes on along the minus strand of NC_134873.1, from coordinate 33,733,240 downwards.
CGGTTTCATAGAACTTGTGTTCAGTCGGTCAATGACCAATCCTTGGCCTTTCTCACATGTGTGAGTTATTCCAGACTGAACCAGGAGTTTGGATTTCCCCTGGAAACAGCCATCTCCTCTTCACCTTTGTTGCTAACCATCGCTAACCATCATTGACTGACAGAGCCCTCCCTGACCAAACAAAATGGAACGAAATCATTTCCTACAAAACACTCCATAAATGTTTCCCCCATTTTTGAGCTTTCACCTTCAAGATGCACAAAACCAAATGACCTGTTGCCAGGAGCCTGTCTTGAACTCTGCTCCTGGGTTCACTGACTCTGACATTTTATATTTAGCGTTAGATCCTGGCTTACATGTTCTTGAAGCCTACCCATTCCACACATCAGATTTAGGAGTTGTATTAGTTACTTTTTGTTGCTGTGATTAAAACACCATGACCGAGGCAACTTATGAAAGAGTTTATTTGGGCTTAGAGTTCCAGAAGAAGAGTCCATAATGGCAGGGAAGCATGGTGGCATGTGGCTGGAACAGGAAGCTGAGAGATCCCATCTTCAATCATACATGGTAAACAGAGGAAACAATCTAGAAGTCTGAAGTTGAAGCCTGACACCAATAACATGCTTCCTCCAGCAAGTCTCCATATTCCCGTGATTTATGTCTTCCCCACACAGCACCAACAGGGGACCAAGTGCTTAAAGACATGAGAGCATGAGGAACATTTCTCATTCAGTCAACACAGGACCTAACAGTGACAACAGAGCACCCTTATCCTCAAGAATTCCCAGGTTTTAGTTAGATAATGAACAGGATCTGGGGGTCAAAAAGGAAAGGGAGCCTTTATTTTATAATTCAGTAATTACAATAATGCTTGATTTTCTCATCTCCATTCCTGCTCTGCACAGAGCACGGCGCCTGTGAGGCTGTTTATAAACCAACCCAGTGAAACGGAGAAATGGGATACCACATCCAGTCTGCTCACCCAGGGTGACATGCAGGGTTAGCGTTCTTCAAGCACTCCTGTAACAGCAGTTCTGCCAGGGCTCTTTTCCATCAGAGCAAACAGAAGCCATCCTCAACTGGTCTATCCACTCTCACAGTAAAGCCCATCCTCCCAGTAAAAATTCTTCATTAACAGATGGGAATGCAGACCAGGGATGTGAAAAGGACTTCCCCAAATAAATCAATAGCTGAGACTAGCTAAGAGCCTATGGCCACTGACATGCTTCAATCCTCGTCTGTTCATTCATTCATCTGCCTGTTCAATATTCTTCACTCATAGGTTGGTTGTTGGAGTGACTGATTGGTTCATTCATCTGTTTATTCACATATTTAGCCAACAGAACACTCTACAGATGATGAGACTAGAGGCCACATTTTATCCAAACACACACACAAAAAAATAGACTCAAAACATGTTAGTGTTATTTGATCTTAAGAATGGGTGCCTCAAATTCAGGAACCACTATTTAATGCTTGCTGAATTTTCAATGCTGGCATAGCCCTACCGCTACTGTCCTCTTGTCCCCCAGCCCTGACCCCATGTCCACAGCAAGCTTTGAGGAATTCTGGTAGCCCTAGTAAAGAAGGACTTGCATACCATAGAGTGATATGATGGTGGTGTCAGTCAAGGCTAAAATAAAGAAACAGTCACTTTCAATGTCTTAAACAGAGGGGACCAGTGCAGGAAACTGACCCCCACAGGCCATAGGAGTGCTGGAATCTCAGAGATCGGGTCACCAAGCAATGGGGACAGAAAGCTGCTACCTTGCCTAGGCCAGGGGCAATAAAAGAGGAGATGCTGAGAACCACAGGAGTCAATGTCACCAAAAAAAAATTCAACTCATAAAGACCATCTGTGGTAGGAGATGACACAACTCTGGGAACTACTACCTGAAGGGGAAGGGGAGAGGAGCTTCATTATAGTGTGAATGGGAAATGTTCTCCATCAAAAACACTTGGTCCTCAGATGGTGTGCCGTTCGGCAGAGGTTGTAGAAATGTCAGGAGGAAGTGAGTCATTGAGGGTGGAGCTTGAGCTCAGACAGTGCCCACTTCCTGTCTGGACTCTGCTTCCTAACCACAGACTAGGTGTAACCACCTGCCCCGTGCTCTTGCATCCATACCTTCCTTGCCAGTGTGGGCTGTACCCTCCAAAGCTGCCAGTCAGAACCTCCCTTAAGTTACTTCTTCTCAGGTCTTTGGTCACAACAAGATGAGTAACGTATAAAGACCTGGCTTCTCCCTTCCTCCCATCTTCTAATTTCCCTATAGGACTCTCCATTGTTGGGAAGGTCAGCTGGAAGACCTGAGCTCAAGGTCAGCTGACCAGGGGGTCTGGGAAAGTCAGTCCACAGTGGCAGAGCAGAGCAAGGAGGGATTTGTAAGGAAGCACTCCAAGACCTTCACTCATGTTTGTGACTCTCCATCCTGCGCCCATATTGTGTGCATCTCTCATCACATCCTGGTCAGGCCTGTAGTTCACAGCATAATTTCTGAAAGCAAACTGTCTTTCATCTTGCAAGAGATGCCAAGAATATAGAATTCGGAGCTCCTAATTCTTAAGTTTGCTAAGCAGATTAAAATATACTATTCTAGATGGTGCTATAACATAGTATCCTTGGCACATGCCTACATAATAGAGAAAAATAAATATTTGTGTAAAGAGACAGATTTGGGTTTATAATCTTAAAAAAAATCTAATTAAGTAAAAATATATGTTAGCATATGTTATTAGGAAACAATCTATCTTTATTTAGTTCAGTGTCCTCAAACAACTATAAACCCTTCTAGTAAATACTATTTACACATACACACAAAATCAGAAACTTATCAATATATAACAGAGTCTGCATTGGATGAATTATGCAACAAGCTCTTTATAAACCAGAGTCATATCTTTCTCATAGAAATACTATAAATACTGATCCAGACAACAGAACAGGGTGGCTGGGTGTTGGTATTTCAAAGCCAGCTCCACACAACTACCAATTCCAATCTTATTATCATTTTATAGTATTAGGATTAAGTAGATTTGCTCAAATTTTTAGCACTTAACTATGACATAAGCTAAAATTACATGCAGTCTAGATATGCTAAACACGCATTTTTAATATGAATTACTATTGTTCAAATCTTTCAGGAAATGAAGAAACTAAAGAGCCCCCGAGTTTGTGAACAGGGGAGCACTCCCCTGACATTCTTGAGTTCTTCCTGAAGCTTTAATGAAGTCGGCAAACTAAGCGCCACACTTTGCTCTCACACATACTATCTGATTTACTCCTCGCAGAACAGGAACTACTAGTTCTTTAGTTCATTATTCAAATAGGAAACGTTGACATTTAATAAATTTCTCCAAGACCCCCTTGGCCAGGCACTGGTGGGGCTAGAACCTTGACCAGTTAGTTGACCCCATACACAATGGTCTTTTCACCCCCACGTGTTCTGGATTCTGCCCCCAAGCCCCACAGAGTTTTCTGAGACAACCCACAGAGCCACTGTGACTGCTCCAAGCTGTGCCTAGAGGCCAGCCCAGGTGTTGGACTCCAGGCCTTGTCTGCCCTGGAATATGCTTGCTAGGGACTTTTTGTGAAGGGTATCTCACATAATAACCTATTATGATGATTGCCATCATTATTATCAGAATCCTTTCTCTGAAATAATTTCTGTAAAATATATTTACTAAAGCAAAGAAGTACTTGAAAAAAAAATGCTAATCCATCCGATACCACACAAACCCCAGATGGCCTTGTTTTAAGTGGAGGAAGACACCACCATAATAACCAACATTACCATCAATTCCTGCAGCGGCAGATGTGAGAGCGATAAAGATGCCGGGACGCTCCCACAGAAGTTCTGAATATCTTCCCGTCCACACAACACAAAAGCGGGAATCCGGCTAAAGAATGGGTTCTGTGCAGTCACATTTCAACTCTCCCAGCATCTCTATGCCCCAGATGGCCCCGTGTTTAATGGGAGGAGAATAATAGTCACTTTGTGAGCCATTCAGGGGAAATTACAGAAGTATGGAAACTGCCCTGTGTATCTTTATTCAATTTTCTCTCCTTCCCCCAGCAGGGGGAAATAAAAGGAATGTGACAGGGTTGCCTGCAGCTGAGGGAACCATTTTGACTTTTAAAGGGAGAGGATGTTAGAATGAGTCCTGCCTGGGCTCTGCCCAACGTGGGTTGGTAACAGGAGAGCAAGAAAGGGGCATGTTCTATGTCTGACCTTCCCGCTCTGGCTCCACACACACAGATCGACACAGAGGCAAACACAGCCAATCTGCATGGAGCTGTAAGGTTAGAGGTTGGGGCAAGTGCCAGATTTCAGGAGGCAAGTCTAGGGTTCCCTGCAACTTTGGTTCAACTATTTAGCCAAGCTGGCTAAAGATACAACGGTGCCAATGAGCATCTTCTGATCTCAGACACCTAATGACAAACACATTGAAAAGTAGAAGGTGCTTGCAGCATTTTTCCTTTTGTGGAGTTTTGTTTGTTTGTCTGATGAGTTGACACAGTCTCCTGTAAATCAGGCTGACCTCCAATTCACTGTGTGGCCAGGGATGACAATGAACTCCTAAACCTCTTGCCCCTACCTCCCCAGTGCTGAGATTACAAGTGTGGGCCCCCCAGTGCTGAGATTACAAGTGTGGGCCACTACACCCAGTTTATGTGGGGTTAGGAATGAACTCAGGGTTCTGTACACCTTAGCCAAACTCTTTGTGAACTAAGCTACAACCATAACCCCTTAGCTTAGAAGCATCACACATAACAGGAAGTCCAGCAACTGGAAGCTGAGACAGGAGGATGGCAAGTTCCAGACCATTCTGGGCTACATAGCAAGACTCTGTTGTGGTGATGTTTTGTTTGTGCTCTAACACATAAAGCTTGCCTGGAGATCACAGTGCAGAGCTAACCACTAGTTAACCATAGAGGCCAGGCAGTGATGGCACACATCTTTAATCCCAGCACTTGGAATCTCATGCCTTTGATCTCAATATGTGGGAGGCACACGCCTTTAATCTCAGCACTAGGGAGGTGGAGACAGCAAGTGATATGGCTGGGCAGAGAGAGGAAGTGATAAGGCAGGGTGGAGACAGGAGCTCACCCCTTTCAGGCTGAGGAGTTGGCGAGGTAAGAGGTGGCTGTGGCTTGCTCCTTTGTCTCTCTGGCCTTTCAGCATTTACCTGGATATCTGGCTCTGGGTTTTTATTATTAAGACCAATTCAGATTTGTACTACACTCTGTCTTCATGACAAATAGATATTAAAAGGTAAATGAACAATATTTAAAACCTTCATTGACACAAGTTCTGCTTAGGGAGATCCTATTAGATTTGATCAATGACAGTGTTTTTATCCCAAATCTTATGGTGCATAAATCTTACTCTTTAGCATTTCAAAAGGGAATTTAATGCTGAGCCTCCTTGCCCAGGTCAGGGGATGGGAGAGTCATGGACTAAATAGTGCAGCTCCTGCACATCACACCCCTTAGCTGCTGATTTTCCAACCTCTCTGAGGACCATTACATGACTTTAAATTGAGGATATGATATCAGAGAAGGGTTCTCATGTAAGTTAGTTACCATGACCTCTGATCTAGAAACTGCCATTAGGATTCAAAGGTAATAAAATACTTTTCTTCTCTAGAATCCATTGTGAGAGAAACCAGACCAAGGATAACCCTGAGTCTTGAATTCACAGTCCCTGAGTCAAAGACACTGAAGGTTTGGCCAAACAAAAAAGTGTTTCTGATAGTGCAGACGGTTAACCAAAGACACCGGAGATCCTTGTTCTCAAGCAGGCGAGTGAGAATAAAAAATTGGAAGACAGCTGCCCCAAACTGCATATTCTCAGGGGTTGTAGACACAGGTTAAAGAAGATCGTCCCCCTCAACCCAAGCAGGCGTTCTTCCTGCCCACCATAAAACTGAGTCCAGAGAACATGAATTCTCCTCTGCCCTCAGAAACTCCAATGACCTTAACCTGAGGGTTGGACAAGGAACATCAAGCTTCCTGTCCTAGACCCCATGGTAGCACCACAGGTACACAGGTAGAACCACAGACAGCGGTCACTGCTGAGATTAACAGTGGTGCCTGCTGCTTCTTTAAAGCGAGTCCTTTCCGTGAACTCAGTATCTCCTCTAAGGGAATGATTTCAAGGACCCTACCACAGAACCACCGCTCCCAAGCTTAACAATAAAGCCCACCATCGGGCAGTGGTCCCTCTGAGTCAGGACCACAAAGATCCTTCTGAAAGTGTAAACATATTACTCCACCCCTCCCGCATCCCTGTAACTCAACATCCTCCCCCAAAGTCCTTGTCAGAATTCCAGGTATCAAGTGTTACATGTCGTCTCCACTGTGTCCTCATCAAACAATCCCATTTTTCTCTAAATCTGTGACTGGCAACATGGACTCCCTCCGGCAGTTCATGTGGCCGTATGGGCACTTTAGTGTGAGTTAATTAAAAGTGATATGATGAAAAAACAGAATGCCACTTTTCACATTTCCAGCGCCCAAGAGCCAAATGTAGCCAGTGAATGGCACTAGAGCTAGATCAGGCAAAGGACATCTCCATCACTGCAGAAACACTGGAAAGTAGCACTGCCCTTAGATGCTTAGGATACTTCAATCATAATAGTGGGTGGAGCCACAGAGCTTTGACAGATAAAAGACCTGGGAAAGCATGAGCCCAGTGCTTCTGTTTAAAGAGGAGAATGTTTTTAAAGAGAACTGAATGGTTCATAACTGTGGCCGCCATAAGATTCTACAGGAATATCCTCATTTGCCATAGAATTTTATATACTTAAAGTACCCAAGCTTTAGTTAGAACGATGCTCAAAGACAAAAGCTTCATTCACTTGTGTGTCCAGGGAGCATCTTGCCTTTTCTAGTGGACATGTGTAGGATGAGGATCGGTCTGTCTGCCTGGCCAGCTTGGGATACTCTGGCAGCCAAGACCAAATGAATACATGAAACCCAATTGCCACGTGCTTAAGGAATCCAGTGAAGGCATTGGCATCGGGGCTAGGAGGGGCAGTGGGATCTCAAAGATTCTGTCATAAAATGCCAGCTAGATGGCTCAGTAGGTTGAGACATTTGAGCCTTGAGCCGAGCCTGATGACCTGATTTCAGTTCCTGAGTTTAATCCTGGGACCCATGTGGGGGCAGGGAACCAACACTACAAGCTATATATGTACATTCAAGCTGCGTGTATATACTAGCATGCATGTGCACACAGAGAGGAGAGGGGGAGAGGAAAAGAGGGATGGAGGGAGGGAAAGAGGGAGGGAGAGAGACAGAGAGGGGTATAATAACTGTTTTCAAGCGCAGCATCTGCGAAGAGCACACTTACAAGTTCAATCAGCACAAGCAGCTCTGTTTTCTTTCAGGAAGCTGAGCAGCTTTAGAAGGAAAACTTACACAGAACTTACCTAGAGGAAGGTGAGGTCACAGTCGGGAAGAAATAAAAGCAGGCTGCCCAGACAGAAACTAAGACCTGGCCAAAGAGACAGAGAAAGAAAAAAAAAATCACTTTCAAACCAACCCAGGCCATTGCAGGTCTTGCACCATCCTGGACTGTCGCTGGTCTTGCAGACTGACTTTGACTTGGTATATACCAATGTGCAGGCGCTTGATCCCTATCAGGTTGCGGGAGAAGCAGAAGCAGGGAACTGTGGGAGGCTGGGTGACGTTGAGGCACTGGAGGATGGGGTAACCTGGATTTAGGGCAGCCCTCAGTTAGGAGATAGGCATGAGAAGGTGGGTGGGACTTCCTGTCTGTGCTGTTAACACCCTTGTTTGGAGGGCGGCCACGCTCATATTGTCCGGACTTGACCATTAAGGAGTAAATCTGGTTTTATGGGCTGGAAGCATCCCAGAATGGCAAGAATGGTGAATGCTGTACTGCTTCAACTCCATTTCCTTTAGGACTTCCAGAAAGCGTTCCTGTCACAGTGCTGGGTTCTCCAGCTCTGTGTGCGGGACACCCAGTGCAGGTGCATCCAGACAACAGTAGCCATCCCAGAAATCTCATCCCCTCTCCAGTCCCTTCCCATCTCTTTTTTGAAGCAAGCAGCAGTTAAATGCTTCAATTGAGGCTGAAAGCCATTTCCTGAAAGAGTTAATAGAATATAACCCATCATAAAAGAGGGGAAGGCTCATTTATCCTCAAATTACACAGGAGTCTCTTGTCTCCATCGAGGCTTGAGGCTTGAGAGCATTTGCTCTTAAAAGCTATTTTTTTCCCCTCAGAAACAATGGAGCAGGTGCATGGCCCTTCCGCACACAGTGCATTCATCCCAGGAGGCAGGAAGGTGCTCTCACACCTGTTTCTTCTTTTTAATTTGCTCCCGGCCTGGCTAATTTACCCAATGTCAAGATTGGTATGGCCAAGTCTGCCAGTGAGAATTACAACTGCTTGGCAGCTCAGCCTCCTTACTCTGGGCATTTGGACAGCGTCTGTGGCATGTCCTTTCTGGGTCGTTGCTCAGTTTCGTATTATACGTGAATGGAACTAATTGTTATATCAGTTAGGAGAAAACTATCTTTCCTGAACTATCAGAAGGAAAAAAGGGTTTGATTTTATTTTATTTAAGTTGTTGTTGACTTGCACGTGGCACACGTGGCTAAGCGAGCTGGACAATCCAAAGGAGGCATTCTTACTCTCCTGGTTAGCTGAGGGAAAGGACATCTGATCTCCATGTCTTATGTCTCAGAAACAGGTGGATAAGTATTCAGAATGGCTAGAGAGAAACAGGAAGAAGAGAAAATGCAAGCAGCTAAGTGTCCATGTTTCCCCTTCCTCGGAGGGCTGTCTCCCTCAGAACGTATACACCACACGCTTTATAGTTTGCACAAGGAGACAGCCTGTTAGGGAGTCACTTCTGAAGACTCTTGCTCCCTAATATGCCTCGATTTTATTCTAGTTCTATAGATATTCATCCCAGTTTGCTCTGGAATCATGGAAACTACCTGTTTTGAAAAAGTCAGAAATAAGGAGCTGTTATACTTGCATAAATTTTAAAGATCATCGTCACCTATCCATGACCACTGACTGATATGCTACTATTTATATTTTTAATGATTTTTGTAGTTTTAACAGAAAAACAATACCCTATAAATTCTTTAATTTCTAAGGCAGGCTTTTTGAAGTCTGAAAAACTCCCTCATAAAACAAAAGACTTAGAAGAAACATTTGATATATTTGAATAATGTGTAGCAAATTATTGACTATAAACTTACTTTCATATTTTATGTTGCTTATTTAAATATTTAGGATATGGTTTTAATTACCATGAAGCTTTGCTAAACATCCACCTGTCAGTAAAGAACCTGATTTTTTTTTTTTTTTTACATGCACGTTCTCCTGAAAGGAAAACAGGTGTGAAAACCTGCAGGTATTTACCCACCAACAAAAAATAAAGGATATCTGTGAAATAGTCAGGAAGATGTAAACATGAACAGAACCTTAAAGCTGAAATACATCACCGTGTGATTACAAACCCAAGGAGCTTGAAGAATCCCAGTGAGCAGGGAGAGACACACTTGTGCGACCCTGTCTGGGGGCCACACATGTTTATATGAGTACATGTGTACATGTGTGTTCGTACATTTATGTAGAGGCCAGCAGACCACTTAAGGTAATGTGATCTCTCTTGGAAGCCATTCATCCTTGTAATTTTGAGCCAGGCTCTCTCACTGGCCTGAATCTTAGCAAGTAGGGTTAGCTGGCTGACCAATGAGCCCCAGAGATCAGCACATATATGCCTCCCCAGCACTGGGATCGCAAGCAGACACTATATGCTCAGCAGGTTTTGGTGGTGGTGGTTGTTTTTCTATTTTGTTTGTTTTATGTTTTTTTTTTTTTCGGTATGTGTATGTGGGGGTGTTTTGTTTTGTTTTGTAGGTTCTGAGGATCGAACTCAGGTCCTTGTGATTGTAAAGCAAGCATTTTATCGATTGTGTCTCCCAGCCTGTGAAAGCCATTCTTATTCTTGGCCGTGACACTAAGGATCTTAGAATATTTTAAGCTGTAGGTGTTTGCAGAATGCCACCAGTTTTCAGAGCGCATTATGGTGAACTTGGAGTGTTGTAATGGAGATGAAATCTTCAGGACTTTCTAAGAAGCTGGCTTACAAGGAGGACAAATGAGACTTCTAGTAGAGTCACAGGTAACTAGTCTCAGTCAATTGAAAAAAGAGTGTTCGGTTTGATTTAATCTATGGCTCTGAACACCCAGCATGGGATCAGGTAAAGAGGGACCTGGGCAAATAGAGATGCGGATGAAGGGCACAGGAGAAATCCCCTACATTGGGCTCCTGAGAAGAATGTAGGAGGGCTCACCAATGCCTACCTGGAACAGGACAGTTGCCTCTTTGACTGGGAACTCTTGTCATTAATAAAGAATGGACTTTATATCCACTTGTGATGTATCAGCTTAGACTTCAGATTCCTGCCTCGGGTTCCTGCCACGTTTCAGTTCCTGTCCTGACTTCCTTCAGTGATGGACTGTGGATGGGAGGTGCAAACCAGACAAACCCTCTTCTCCCTAACTTGCTTCTGTCTGTGGTGTTTTGTCCTAGCAACAGAAATCCTAAGACAGACAGTAGCTGACTGCAGTCTTGACATTTATCCACCATTTCCACCTTGACTTTGATCCTGGTAGCCTCCTGCTCATCATCCCTGATGTCAGTGAGTCAAACTCAGAACAAGACAGGGCACATTGAAATCAAGGCAGCATCTAATAAAACAAGTTACTCACCACCTGGGGAAACATATATTTAAAAACTCCCTAAAAGCAAACTGTTTTCTGTCTCTTAATTTCGGGATTTATGTTCATAGCTAAAAGGAGAATTATTCCTTCCTGACTCTTATGGTTGAAATGTCTAGTCAAGGACAAATCTGCCTTTTCTAAAACATAAAATAAATCCTTCTAACTCACACACTCACTGTGGGTCTATCATGGACACATAGCCTTCATCATAACATAGTTTTCAGTAATGAGTCTTTATGCACCATGATATTCTGTCTCCTCGAAGTCTCGCAGAACCATGTCAAACTTAGGAATGAATGCTTAGGGCTCCCAGTGGTACCTGATTTCCAGTCTGGGCACCTCTGCAGGCTCTTTGTCTTCATTAGACTCAGGATGTCTCACAAAGGCTAAGCATTGCTTCCACCTGGATAAGAAGCAAGGATAGGGATAGAGTGAAAGACAGAAAAGGGGCAGTGCCAGAGATAGGCAAGAAAGAGAGGGTGTGGCAAAGCCAGAGAACATCACAGACAGCCAAGGAGTGCTCGGCTAGATTCCCTACTCATCAGCCTGTACAAATGGCAGTGAGCTGTTGGCCCCGCCCAGGGTCCTCGCTTGCCTTTTCAAATGCGAGTACCTAGGTGGACAGTATCCTGTCCTGAGGCCGCTGGTCACTTTGCATCAGCAGACCGGAAGCAGAGAGTAAATGAGAACCGATACCAAGCTATAAAGCCGGAAAGTCTGCCTCCAGGACCCCAGCTCCTCCTGCAAGGCCCCACCCCCTAAAGGTTCCACCACCTTTCCAAACAGCGCCATGGGCTGGGGACCAAGCATTCAAACATAGAAGAAGCCTGTGGGGGACAGGACCTATCACATCGGACACTGACACAGCGTAATGTGTGAGATACCAGCACATCAGTAAGTGTCAGCTGTTTAATTACTCACAATGAGGTCTCCAGACCGCCTGAAGGTCAGTGGGAATCTGCTCTTCAGGTGCTTAGATGCCTCCCTGGAACGAGCTGAGGGGAGGCAAAGACCTTCCTACTGCTGGCCTAGGTATTTCCAATTCTTTAAAATTATGTCACAATTATTTCAGCATAAAAACTGAAGAAACACTATTCATGCTATAAATAGTATAACCTAAAACTGGTTCTTCATTTTTTTTTAAAAAAAAAAAAAAACCACTGGAGAAAATATGCCAAAATGAACAGAATTTTATTCAATAGTGAGATGGTGTTTTTTTTTCCCTCTCCTTACAAATATCCTCCTACATTATCCTACCTTTTCAATAGTATTTAAGTACACGTCAACGCACTTTAACTAATATTTAAAAGAAAATGTAGCTTCACGGCATAGTTGTCTTAGGGGGAAAACCGCTTTGAAGACTTTCTCAATATTAAGACAGAATAGGAAAGATTTTGTAAAAATTCTTTTAAAAGCTAACTCCTTTCATCAACCTAACTATTTAGGCAAATCTGCTGTACCATGACATTTTAAATAAAAGGAAAACTGTTCTGAATGCCTGAAAATTCATCACTGGGGATTTAGGACATTTTTTCAGACATCCAAGCACTGTTCGGAGAAAGGAAGCCACAGGCTGACCCCAGGCAGGACTGGATTATCACAAGGAACTGGTGATCCCCTGTTTCTCCCTTTTGAGGCCCCAGCAGTGGAGACAAGGGTGACCACACCTTTAACTATCTCTGGTAATATTTTATGATTTGTGTTTCATCTGAGTAAAGCATTCTTTGTATTAAGTGTAAGTGTTAGTGTTTTTTATCAGTCAAAATCTGTAGCCAACAATATTATTTGATTTTCTACAAACTAAGCAAACTATTTCATATTTTAATTATATATTAATAGCAGTCATTACTAATTAATCCACTCTAATATCACATTAGTAATAGTCACTCCCAATTAACCTACATTTTACATTAATATTTCAAATGACTCCTAGTGTCAACTTAATTTTCTAGCCGTGTGTGTGTGTGTGTGTGTGTGTGTGTGTGTGTGCGCGCGCATGTATAATTATATATAATTATAACAGCAAGGTAAGTATATCCCTGTCCTACACAGCTCCAGGGTTTGACATAACATGCGTCTGCTAGAAACAATGGAATAAAAGAGTTTCTGTCACTGCCTTATTGTTTTCTAGGTATATTCTTCATGGCTGGAGGAGTTAGGACAATGGTCACTTGATGGACATACTGGGGAATGCACTCTGAGTTTATATCGCAGTGCCTTCCAAACCTGCATCTTAAGAACTGAAGAATTTGGCAGTGATGGTAAGGCAACGATACGCAAATCCTCACAGTGCAGTCTCAGATCCCAGGCAGCACTCCCAATGTTTTGCACAGCTTTGCATATTACAGCCCTTGGGGGAGGCAGGGATTTGGATTCCTTTTAGAGATGAGGAAAAGGAAAGTTACAGAGGTTGTCCCAGGTCCACGTAACTGGTAGATGAGTTGAGATTCCCTCTCACATTGGAGCTTCAGAATTGACACTTTAATAACTCACCACACTGCACCCAACAACACTCAGTAGTGTGTTCGAGAACATTTTCCTTCCTCTTCGTGCTGAAGTACATCTCCCATTTGTCCCCAAACAGCTTCGTGGCCCTCATCTCCAACTGTCTCTTCTCCTATCCAAATGGAAACCTCAACTGTCTAACCGGCCTTTGGGTTGTCAATTCCCTGAGTGTATCAACCTAGCTTTCTCTTTCCATGATAACCCCCATCTCTTACTCAGTGCTACCTACTACCCTGGTCCCAGGCATTCTCTTACAAGCCCTGTTAAGAGTTCTCAATGGCAAATGTCACCCAGATACACAACTGTGGTACTCAGGACAGACCCATCTGTGGTGATACAGCTGGAAGGTAGAGGACCCTTCTCCACCTCAAGACTTTAGAGCAGTTCTGGAGTCCAAGAGTGGTCCATCCACTCCAGAGACAAACTCATCCTCATCCTGGTCACTAGATGAAGGTTCTGATAAGATTCGATCATTGCACAGCCCCTGCTGTGGAGTAGCCCAGTTTAATCATGGACATAGTAAAATAGGATTCTAGACCTGAGTTCAAACGGAAGAGGACCTAGCAGGTGGAATAGAAAGGGATAGCTAGGCATTCTTCCTAGAAGGGTAGTGCTCTCCAACCCACACTGTTTAAACAGAGAAGGAATTGGGGGTAAAAAGTGAACAGGGGGCTGGAGATGTAGTCCATTTGGTAGAGTGCTTGCACCACATACACTGGGTTTGGTGGTCAATGCCTGTAATCCCAGTCCTCAGGAAGGGAAATCAAGAGGATCAGAGGTTCAAGGTCATTCTCAGCTACTCAGAGAGTTCAGAGCTAGCTTAGGCTACCCATGACTCTATCTCAAAGCAAATAAATAAAATGTGGTCAAGAGCTATGTTTGAATGTAAGGAAAGTTAATGTAGGCAATCACAAATGTAACTCCCTATAATGCAAATTACTTAATGCATGTATATATCCATGTGTGTTGGATGTGTAATTGTATAATGTTACTATACTCTATATAAGTATATGTATACATACACACACACACACACACATGGATTTGTGTGCATGTATCCTGCTGTTGTGTACATGTGCATATTTACATGTATGCATGTGTGTTCTACATTGTGACCAATACTCAGAGTTTCATCGAAGAAAGTCTATGTCTTTCCTACTGTCAGTCTAGCATGATGCTTCATAGACGCATTTGGGGAATTAGCATAAGTTTTCAAGTAAACTCTTCCTTTCCCACATAGACCGTGTCCACAACTCTGAAACCTTTGAATGAGGAAACAGAATAGTAGGTGTCCATTCTGTAAGTAAGCTAGACTCCATCTGGGAGGTTGAACTTGATTGTCAACTTGGTGGGATTTAGAAGGAAACTTCTGCATGTGCCTCTGAGAGAGCATCTAGGTAGGGCAGCTGAAGTTTGAAGATGCCTCCTTCCACAGGTGGGATTCTGAAGTCAACAAAGAGAAGATAGCAGGAAGAGCACCAGCACGCCCCTCTCTCTCTGCTCCCAGACTGCAGATCCACTGTCCACGCCTCCCTTTCATGGTGGACTGTAACTTCAAATCATGAGCCAAAATAAACCACCCACCTCTCTCAAGTTGCTCTTGTTAGGGAATGTTGTTATAGCAATGAGAAGGAGCAATCCTATCTCATGAGAATTTTCTCTGAGAGACCCACAAATTCTTCCTATGTCAACAAAAGGGGACACACACACACACACACACACACACACACACACACACACACACACACACACTGTGGTCCAATTGAAAAGTATATTGCAAGCTAAATCCTGAAGGCAGTTAGGGATTTTTGACTGTTGCATTGTTTAGTTATCTAAGTATACCATCCCTTTTCTGTGGTGATCAGTGTTCATATGTTACCACAATAAAAAAAAGTTAGTAAATAAGTTTTCAGGCAGACGAAATGATCAGCGAGATGCTCACCCTGTGTAGCAGCATGTAAAATATATTCCACCAGGCGCTTTTGAGAAGGGTGTTTTATGAATAGGCATAAAACTCAGGCCTGTGATGCGAAATTACTTCAACCGATTTGCTGAGTGGCTGCCATTTTAGGTGAGGAAATATTTGTGGTGTGGTGTTGTAGCTGAGCTCCCTCCTGTAGCAAGGCTAGCGCTGCAAAAATAACCCACAGCAAATGATCACAACTTAGGAAGAAACCTGAAAGTCACAACACCCACATTCCAAGAAAGAGAGGACCCACTAATCCAGAACAGGCAGCAAGCCCCAATTAAATGCCAAATCATGCCAGCATCCTCTCTTTTCTTAAAGGAAGAGGCTTTCCAGTCTTTCCATGACTTGCTCATTCTCAGAAACAAAAGAGAAGGAGTTGCAGAGCTTGGAGCAGCAGACAATGGCCCCAAACACCCACCTTCTATTCAATAAAGTATAGTGGGAGAAGAAAACTATTATTCAACCAATAAGCAGGTATTGTTTTCTTAAGTGAGTGTGCAGAGAACCCCGGAGATGGCGCCTTGTGGCTTCCTCAGCTGGAACCCTGCCCTATCACCACCTCATCTGAGTCTTGTCCAAATGCATCTGCCTGCCTGACCCTCTCCATGTGCCCTCACGCTCCCTACAGCTGTCATTCTCCAAATTCACAGAGACCAACTCGACGTCTGAAAGTTGGAAGAAGGCTGATTGCCACAGGGATGACAGGGAGGTGACAGGCTTCTCGGGTTGCTGTTTTCTATTTTGCTGTTCCAGGGCACAGCAACTCACTTGGTGGACATAACAGGCAATCTGGCCTCCATGCAGACATCCAGATGGTTGCTAGGAGTTGAGAGGGGCCAGCCATCAGGAAACTCAAGCCAGCTCTTTTATTATGGGAGACTCGCTCCCCCATTGCCTGCAGACTACACGCTCTTGTCTGAGGACTGTGCTTTGAAAACAACAGTGTTTAAAAATCCTAACATCCATATCACTGCTCATTTTTCAAATGCACGCTATGCCCAGACAATCTAAGCAGAAGAGAATGAAATACAGCCTGCGTGTGCAGCCTGACTGAAGCACATAGGCATTAACACTGACCCTGGCTCTGCCCCATCACACACGTCCCCTCTGCCTGTTCATTTCTGTTCCCTGCATGTGAGTCACTTCTAACCAGAAAGGGTCTCAGGTCCCTTCCAACAATGACAGGGAAGTGTGACATCAATCATGCTGCTTCAGTGCCATTCACGGGACTTGGAATGTGTAGCTACTCAATGTCAGAAACTGACATATGGTCCATGCCCCCAGAGAGCCCAAAATGAAGCTTCATTATTACTGCTGCTGATGGACTGGTCTTAGTATTGATGCTACGCTGAGATTTTGAAAAGGATAAAGTATAGAAGAAAACTTGAAACGTGTGTTCTGAAGCACTCATTAATTGGAGGATTCACTCACCATATATAAAAATTTCTAGAAAGCCCAGGAGAGCAAAAACAAGCTCACAGACCTAAACCTAACCTAGCCAGCTAAGCAAGGGTGGCACCTGAAATATGGAGTGTGGGAAAAGCCCGAGAAGCTTTGAAAAGAGATTGGATCTTCCAGAACGTTTCCTATAGGAATATAACTGGGAATTCATCCAAGGCAACCATGTAGGGAACGAAGGAGAATTCCAAAGCAAAAACACCAATGAGATTTTGAGTCCAACTTGGAGAAGAGCAAAAATAAAAAATCCAAAAGATGCAGCAAATGAGACAAAGAAAAAAACCTCATCTCCCAGTGTCAAGAAGAGCTGCGTGTTTCATCCAGCGGTCTTGACCCATACGATCTGGGCACCTGAAGACAATAATAATGAGTTACCTTAAAACACCTAGAGAGGAGGCAGAGGCCCTTACTCTACCTGCCGGAAGGATGGGGGAGGGCTCCCCACTTCCTAAGGCCCTGGGCAAAAGCAGTGTGATGCTGTGAACATCTGAGTGGAAGGCAAGCTTTTGGGGACACTCTTCAGGCTAGTGGTCCTCACGGGTTTAGCTACAGAGGAGGGGTGGGCTAGGAAGTGGTATCCATTTGGATTATTTGAATAAGAGAGCCCAGGAAGAGGGTTCAATGTGATTTGGGCAAGTCAATTTCTCTAATATGTTTTTTCCAGTCATAGGTCTGAGAGAGTTGCCACGGACACATGCATGCTGCCAATGCTGACACCCCTTTGTCTGGCTGAGTCTACTCCCAGAGTTTACAGGGTCAGTCTCTAACTCACAATGCCTGAGGATATGAGCATTCCTGAAAACAGGGGACCTTAAGGAGTAGGGAATGGTTCTGTTGAAAAAGAGCTTCCTTTGCAAGCATGAGGATCCAAGTTTAATTCTCAATACCCAAGTAAAATAAAGAGGCTGGTATGGTGGCACACAAGTATAATCCCTGTAGTCAGAAAACAAGAGGATCTATTGTCCTCTGGTCTCCACATACACATATACACCTGTTCTCTCTGTGTGTGTCTCTCTCTGTGTCTCTCTCTTTCTCTTTCTCTCTCTCTCTCTCTCTCTCTCTCTCTCTCTCTCTCTCTCTCTCTCTCTCTCTCTCTCTCAGAGGTAAAGAAAAATGATTCCCATAGGCTGTATCTGAATCTACTGTGACTACAACTGTTACCAGAAAACATCAGGATTCAGACTCCCAGAGGGAAGACCATGTGGAGACACAGGGTGGACAGCTGTTAGAAGCCCAGGAAGCTGGCTCCAGAAGCAGCTCTGCCCACACTAGATCTTTGACTTCCAGTATCTAGAACGATGAGAAAAAGCAATGTTTGTTGTCTCCGCCCTAAGTCATAGCCCCTAACAGAACTGAAGCTTTATTCCCATGCCAGGAAAGGGTCAAGGTGCTGATGCCATCACCTGCTGGCAATGACTGGTGTGCTAACTGCAACAAGCCTTGTGCTAGCCACATGTGAACATGAGATGATGGAGGCCAAGGATGACCCCGATCAGAGCAAACGAAGGGAGCCAGGAGAGCGCCGGAGTGCAGCGTTGGGCATGCGCAGTGAGCAGGCTACTGGCTACCCGGGGCAGCTGTGCATTTGCGTCCACTGTGGGACTTTGATATGAGACTAGACCTCAGATAGCAAAGCCTCAAAGATGGAGGCCAAACACCAAGGATTTATAAAAATGCTCTTCATGATTCAAATATGCAACCAGGTACTGACTTACAGAGAGGGTGAGACCCCATCCCAGCCTGGGTCAATTCATCTCTCCTGTTATCCTCTAAAATGTGGAGTGGCATGACTGCTTGTGAAGAAAAAAAAATCCCTGTTGTTGTCCTGGTTTAGTTCTTTGTTTCTGGTTTAAGACAAATATATATATATATAAAAAAGGAGATTAAAATTTTTCAACTCAGTAGCCAGAATAAATAATGTTAAAGACTTCAGCAGACTGAAAAAATCAATGACTCAAGTGGGTGGGGTGGCATCTAACTCTGTGATCAACGCCCTTGCTGTCTAATTCTTTAAGTCAGAAGTGACTTTTAACTAGTTCTGTGGAGATCGGTCATCTTTTCTTTACAGGCTCTTTCAAAATATCTTTTAAGGAAAAAGATGGCTGGGAAGCACCATGCGTCATCAACACGATGACGGCTACATGTCATTTGGCACGCAGACAGGTTTCATTGCATCATCTTGTTTTTATTTTTGTTGTTGACTTTCAGTCTTAGTTTCTAAGCAAACGCTCCTAACATTGGCCGGAGACTTGTGTCCTGGCTCCCTGCACCGCGGCTTCAGAGTGCTGTGCACGTTTTATCTGTAAGAGAGTGTCAAGAGGGGGAGCTAGTTAGCTAATTGATCAGAGACTGGGGCTCCGAGTTTGCAGACTTTCAGAGGTCATGGGAAGCCCTTGCCTGTGTTCTCCTGGCCTGGGAAGGGTCTTGTCCCATTTCCCCCCAGTTTCCCAGTGAGACAGCCCACCCCACTCGTCTCCTGCCTCCCCCATCGGCTCAGCATAGGAGCCGATTACAATGTGACAAGCAAAGCGGAAGTGGACTCTAGCCACACAAGCTCACACAGAAACCGAGCCACCGGCGTGGAAAAACCCGTCTCTGAGCTCCAGTTCTTACACTTTAGAGTGTTAAGAGAATAAAGGCGAAGTCAGCAGACTTCACCAAGGCCTGCGGGTCTGCCTTGGGCCAAGTGCTTCGGCGTTGACATTGTCTGCAGAAGCAGGTCCCTAACACCTCTCAAGGCAGCTCTGCACCTCCCTCATGCCGACAGGAGCCAAACAGCCGGCTGAGGTGAGAGGCAGGTGTAGCAAAGCCCTTTTCTCCCCTCCCACCATTCCTTAAACCACCCAAGCACCTCGCTTCCACCCTCTTCTGCTCAAGCTATTACTTTGGAACCAAGATCAAATGACGTTATTTTTGTGAGGTTTCTTTCTTTTCTCTGTTTGCCTTATCATTTTCTCCATTAGTTAGAATATCAGTTCCCACCAACGCCCATAGCTGTGCAAGGCTGCCCCAAGTCACAGCAGGGGCCTAACCAAGCTCAGACTTTTGAGCAAACATCCCCCGAAAGGTAACAGTAGCCTGTGTGTCTGTGTGTATGGACATGTGTGGCTGTCCTGTTCATTTCAATGGAACATTAACAGAATATACTAATGACTTGTGAATACATATGTGTGTTCCCACCCTCCAGGAGCCTCAAGAAATGCCAAGTCTTTACTAGGAGGCACATGATGCTAGGAATTCCTGGGGGATCAGCTCTTACTCATGTGTATAAATATGTGTGCATTTATAGACATACTTGATACACAATATTTTATGGTTTACAAGATGATTCCAATGCATTTTCTCATTTAATCTAGGAAAGAGAATGAAATGGAATGGCCACCCCCCCACCCCATGGTTTCCTTCACATAGAACAGTCTCAGAATTCATGATGGGACGTGTGTGTGTGTGTGTGTGTGTGTGTGTGTTCGTTCATATGGTTTGTTTGGTTTGGCACAGTTAAGCTCAAAGGTCAAGAGTCTAAAATAACCAGATGTGAGACTCATGTTCTATTGTGCATACTTGTGATCTTTGCACTCAAAAGGCTGAGGCAGGAGGGGTTTGCAAGTTCAAGGCCAGTCTGGTTTACAGAGCAAGTAGTTCCAGGCCAGCCAGAGCATCATTAAGACTCTGCGTAAAATTACATAAAACAGGCCGGGGGCAGGTGAAACGTGGCCTTGCTACTTGGCATATTTCCTAATCTCTTTCTGTCTCTGAAACAGGAGGAACAATTTGTGTCTTACAGAGATTCTTGTAGACATCGATAACATGATTAAAACAGTAACTGTCACTGTATACATGTAAGTACTTTTCACACACACACACACACACACACACACACACACACACACACACACACACACAATCACAGTATGTGTAAAGCATCCTAAGACAAATGTACACTGTTTGCAATCCCCAAGCCCTTTGGATTGGCCTCTGCATCCCACAAGGGGGTATTTTCTGACACTATTATACCATGGGATGACTGGTAAAGGTGAGTGTGTGTAGTAGAATGTTAATTTAAGCTGTGCTACTTTTGTTTATGTTGCATTTGTTTAACTCTGTGAACCTGTGTTGCTGTGCCTGTGTAAAACACCTGATGGTCTAATAAAGAAAGAACTGAATGGCCAATAGCAAGGAAAGATAAAGGATAGGTGGGGCTGGCAGGCAGAGAGGATATACAGGAAAAAACTGGGAGGAGAAGATTGAGCAGTCGGAGGAGGAGGAGGACTCCAGAGGCCAGCCACCCAGCTACACAGCAAGCCAGGGAGTAAGATTTAAAGAAGTTAGAGAATGGGAAAAGCCCAGAGGTAAAAGATAGATGGGTTAATTGAAGGAAAGCTGGCTAGAAACTAAGCCAAGCTAAGGCCGGGCATTCCTAAATAAGAATAAGCCTCTGTGAAAAATTTATTTGGGAGCTGGGTGGTAGGTCCCCCAAAAAGAGTAAAAACAACCAACAAGTATGCACAGTGGTATGGAAGGTTCTATTCTAAGTGGTTACAGCATGGCTGTGAGTCTGGGGTCTCAGCAAGAAAATACATTACATAGAGGTGCAGGCAATGTTTCCATAGGGCAGGAAGAACATGCTTGTAGGCAAGACACGAGGAACAGGCAGCAATATTTTCCATGCAGAAGTCACAGTGTACTAGGATGCTGAAAGGATCCCGAGGTCATCCGTATGACCCATAGAAGAGTACAGAATTACACAGATTTTCACTAGACTTTTGTGTGTGGCACATTCCTCACACCTAGCTGAGTTTGCCTCTGGGGTCCTCATGTATCTTTCAGACTATCTGGATAACAAGTGAATCAGGGAGTCTAGTCCAGTGTCTTCAGGACCTTTAATACCTGCTTCTGGCTGGCTTTTCTCACTGACTACATGAATATATACCAAACCAAGATTAGTTTCAGAATATCAGTGAACCTTCCCAGATATAGAAAGCCCCAAGTTCACTGCGAAGACAGATTACAGAAACTCTAAGGGTGGTCACCAGAAAGGAGTGTCTAACAAGGTTCACTCCTAAGGCTGAACTCACACACAGCGTCATTGTTTAGAAGAGACCCAGGGGTACGTGGAAAGGAAGATCACTCACTGCTTGTCAACTCCCTGAACTCAGCCTAATTGGCAGAAGGACAATATCGGTTTGGACTGAACTCTTTGAAGGTACCAAATGATCTGCTATGGGCGGCAATCCTAAGGGCCATCTAGGAAGTGGACGAATCTTAGAGATGACATAACAGATGCTTTTGAAAATGGGTGGCCTTTCCAACGGTGTGCACAGAAGAAACGAATACACAGAAATTTGCCTCCAAGGCTCCATCTGGGGCTCACTGCTTTATCTCCTGGCCAGATAAAGCTGCTTTCAATCATAATGGTGGTTTCTTCTCTGAGGGGTACCAGAGACAATATATGAGGAAACCAGTCTTCAGATGCCTGTGCATGGAAGTGCCTATGAAAAGGTGGACATTGCTCCTTCCTTTTGGATTCAGGGGAATTCCATTAAAGCATTCCACTCAGCAGAGTGATCAGCCTGGTGTAGTGTATGACTTTGAGAGGCAACTGAAGTCCTAATGGCCTAAATTCAAGAAACTCCTAATTCAGAAGTCAGAGCAAAACTGTCGGGGTCTCCAATGAGTGACTAAATCACCACAGAAGCGCTCACAGCTCCCATTAAAGTTAACAGCCACAGCTTATGTGCCCCATGATCCTCCTCCAGGGGTAGGAAGGTACACGAGCTGGCCAGATCATCACTGAGCCCTTGCAGCTGAGCCCGCTGGTGAAGACCCAGACGTAGACCACACTGCTGTCCAGAAAGCTGAAACATGGTACCACAGGGAACACAGACCTCCGTGCCCAGATGCAGTCAGCTAACTTCCTTAACTCTGCCCAAGGACTGAAGAGAACCAAGAGAGGAGCTGTCAGCATGAGTAATGCTCACTCAGAACCTAGGCTTGGAAAGCTGGCTGCCGTGGCCATCCCTGAGCCCATAAGCCTTTGTTTAGGTATGCCATTTACTATGTGGGCACTGATTAGTTTACATTTTCCTCCCTTTGTCTTTGACTCATAATTACTGTATGGAAAAATACGATTTTAGAAAATGCAACATTAACTAAATAGAACTGACGCAACAGTAATGAGCCCACTCGAGATGGGTTTGGCTATTTGCTCAATGATGCTTCAGCGTCTGAATTAGATGGAACAATGTCCTCGGCCTCTGGGAGCATTTAAGGAAGCCCCAAATCCAGAAAACCCAAAAGCCAGCACCCAGCTCTGCTTCTGGCTCTCCCTTTTCAGTTCCAGTGGCCCCTTAGGAACGTCTGTCCCCAAAGACAAAAAGAATAGGTTTTTCCACGAGTCGTCCTTGTGTGAAGTGCTAACCCAGCAGCCGAATACCCTCTGGAGAAACTCGCACAGGAGCTGTCTTTTGCAGGCAGCTCTCCAGCCCACAGCCTCACAGGAAGAGAACCTGCTGGGCTGCTGTTTACAACACCTATGTGGCACCAAGGGGGATGGGTGGGGCATGGCTGCTGCTGCCCTACTGTGTGGACGAGATGTCCGAAGTTCAGAGAAGTGAGAGACTGCCGGAGGTTGACATTCCTGTCCGGGGCAGTTGGCTTTAAAAAGCCTGTTCACTCACTTTCCATCTTCGTTCAGATGTCCAGAGTCTTAACTGGTGGCAAGGACAGCGACGTAGTCCTGATTAGTTCACAAAGAACTTGATTTCAGTCTCAGCCCCTTCAGAGCTCTGCAGACACCAGAGCCCACACCCCAGGTCGTGCCATTTGGTTACAGATGTGACCCAAAGGCCAGGCAAACCAAAAGAGTCCTATTAAAATAGCACATGCAGAAACCCAGAAACACAGGAAGGGCTCCTGGGCCAAACTCCTCTGGCTTCATGGTGGCTTTTTCTTTTTTTACACACACAGGCAAGTTGCTGAGGGAGGTTTATGACGAAACTGCGCACGGCACAGCACCAGGCCTGTGATGAACAGGAATTCACGTCTAGTAAGTTCCTTCTATTCTTTCCCGGACAGCTGTAGCTGTGCCCACCTTACGGAAAGCATGCGATCTCTCAGTAGGTCACTTCAGCCTCACAGAATTTGTAACAACCACTGTGTCAGGAGATTTTTGTTATGTGTACCTAGAACTAACGCTGCAAAGTTCTTTTTATTTTTTTTTAAACTGGAGAGCCCCTGAAATTGGATTTTAACAGATTAGCAAAAGTAGATTTTTCTTTCACTGACCAAGAATGCAACTAGAAGAAATTAATGTAGCTGACAGATAGAATTTACACCCTATCTTGTGTTTGTCGCCTGGTGCTATATTTAACCTTCCTGAGAAGTAGTCATGAAATGTGTTCCACAGTGGTGGTGTTCTTCACTTTACTACAAACACTAAAACGATCTCCGATAACAGGTGGAAGCAAATGTTACCCCCTCTTAATGTTTTCAGCTTACCATTGTGGCTGGGCAGTCCCTGAGAGACAATGGTGAATGCAGAAGGCTCATTCACCAAGGAGAGGCATGTGGATTCTAAATTTTCTAGAGTAAAGAGTATAAAAATGAGAAAAAAAAATCTCAATCAATCGGCAAGGGAATCCTGAATCAGTGTCTTGATATGGCTCACCAAAACCCCCGGATAGGCAGGGTTCCATCACTGCCCCGGTCACCAAAGAACGAGTGAAAACTAAGTCCCGCGGTCCAAGCAGGCCACAGCACAAGGAGTTGGCCCCGGCAGTAAGTTTGGCTCAGGCTGTCCGTGGGGGTTCCAGATGTTAGAGAGCGGAGAGATGAAGTCTGTCACACAGACGGACATGATGTGAACTTGAAGGGGAGCAATAACCCCCAGCTCAGCTTGATGGGGCCAATGATCAAAATATTTAACCTCTTTATCAAAAAGCCACCTCAGCCATCTTTAAAAGCATGTAGCAAACCAACAGTGACCACCCATTTGTGAATTCTAAACATGCATTCTGTTTAAAATAAAATAGTTTCCAGGATGCGTTTAAAAACCAGAGGCATTTGAACTGCTAGCTAATGCTCCTTTCTCAGCCTACTATCATTTCCCACTCTGGCCATCCAGTATGAATCACCCCATGATCTCAGACTGCCCTTCATTTCTCATTTGTTTTGTATTGAAAATGCCCCAGATTGTTCGGAGCACTATGGGAAAATATCTAGAAAACAAAACAAACCCAAACGATTTGCCTGTGTCCTGACAGTTGTATCCCACACTCTCCTCCACCCACCCAACCTGCCCAACTTGTCCCCAAGCCTTGCCTGTGGCTCCTGTCAAAAGTCTCAGCTATGTGTCCACTCTCACTCAATCCCACTTGATGGATGGACCTCTGAAACCCTAAGGAACAGTTTGGCCTCACCCCTGGCCCCAAATTCAGGAGGTAGTACCTAAGATGACCTTATCTTCTAACACTAAGTTTCCATGTCCTGCTCTGTTTTAATAGCTACAAAAAGGACCCAAGGGACATATTGATGATGGCTGTATTAACAGATAAAGAACACATAGTGCAGCCAGCCAAGGAGAGACGTTTACAAGGCGGAGCCCATCAGAGTTTCAAACATGGAACTGCCAGGTCTCCTTTCTGGAAGGGTTGTGGGCACAAGACGTGGGCTGCAGTTCACCAAGAATTGCCAACAACAGCCATGCAACCAACCTTTAGTGTTCTGAGTGTTTGTGGAGCTCAACAGCACCACCCTAACTGCCAAGTGAAGAATCTGATCTCAGACCTCGGTTTCCATTCCATCCAGAGGTCCCAACTGATACTACAAGAAGCAGAAGCCCCATCCTAAACCCCGCTATTAAGTTCTGTGTGCATGACCCAAAGGCCCGAACAAACAAAAATTATTTTATCAGAAAGTACAACCAAGGTTAAGAAATGACCTCCCAGGAGCCGAGGGCGGATGCCAGACTTCTCTTTGGGTTAAAGTCTCTTCACTAGACTGAAATCTTTCTAGAAACCACACAGTACTCTTAAAGGGATTCCTCCAGATTTGTTTTGTCCAAATACATTCTGTCTTTCTAACCAGATGGTCTTTTGAAAACAAAGTGTGGCCAGATCATTCACCTATTACAACCTGCTGAGGGATTTCTCATCACCATTAGGAACAGATCTGAACTCCTTGGCATGGCCTAAGGGATCTCAGATGGAAGAAGGTCTAGGGTACTTGAAAAAGCAGAAAGAACTAGAGTTCCTATAGAAACAGCATTTCACCTTACTCCTTTCTACTAAATATTCTCTAAAGCATTTCATAGGAAAGCTCTATCTAAACAAACCAGTTTGATTTGGAAATCTAATGTTGGGAGAAAATGTCATTACATAAGACATGAATTGTTGATCACTGAAATTGGTTTGCCTAGACTGAAATACTGGAAGACCATCACCATCTTCCAGGAGCAAGAGCCCACCAACATCAAATGGAGTGATGCTGGTGACGAGTGTGTTGTGGAATCTACTGGTGTTTTCATCACTGTGGAGAAGACCAGGGTCTACTTGAAGGGTGGATCCAAAAGAGCCATCATCTCTGCCCCTTCTGCTGATGCCCCATGTCTGTGATGGGTATGAACCATGAGAAGTATGGCAACGCATTCAAGATCGTCATCAATGTATGCTGAGGCACCAACTGTTCAGCCCCCTTGGCCAAACTCATCCATGACAACTTTGGCTTTGGGAAAGGACTCATGACCACAGCCTGTGCCATCACTGCCACACAGAAGACTGTAGATGAACCTTCTGGGGAGCTGTGAAGTGATGGCTGTGAGGCTTCCCAGAACATCATCCCTGCATCCACTGGCAATGCCAAGCCTGTAGGCAAGGCCATCCCAGAGCTGAACGGGATGCTCACTGGCATGGAAATGTGTTTCTACCCTCAGTATTTCGGGCATGGATCTGACGTGCTGCCTGAAGAGAGCTGCCGGGGACAATGACATCGAGAAGGTTGTGAAGGAGGCATCAGAGAGCCACTAAAGGGCCTTCTGGGCTGCACTGAGGACCAGATTTCCTCCTGCAACTTTAACAGTGATTCTGGGGCTGGCTTTGCTCTCATTTCCTGGTGTGACAAGAAATACAGCTACATCAACAGGGTGGTAAGCCTTGGGACCTACATGGCCTCCAAGGAGTAAGACACTCTGGACCAATCACCCCAGCAAGAACATGAGAAGAAGAGAAAGGCTCTCAGCAGCTGAGGAATCCTTCTCCCACCTCAGCCCTCAACACTGAGCATCCCCTCTCACAGTTTCTATCCCCAGGCCCTAGAAAAGTGGCAAAGTGGCAGGGGCTTAGGGAACCCTGCTTTCTTGACTATCATCAACAAAGTTCATTGCACTTGAGAGAGAGAGAGAGAGAGAGAGAGAGAGAGAGAGAGAGAGAGAGAGAGAGAGGTGCCTATGAGCTTTGTCAGCTGTTACTTCCCATTTGACTAGGTTTGGAACCATGCATTTACCAAGAGATTTTTGCTTTGTTTTAATTTGATTTTTAATTATGTATATGTGGTTATGTGCACATGAACACAAATGCCTGCAGAGGCCAGAGGTGTCAGATCCCCTTGGAGCTGGAGTTATAGGGCTGTGAGCCATTGGAAGGTGGTGTGGGGAATCAAACTCAGGCCCTCTGGAAGAGCAGTGCCCCCTGAGCCATCTTTCCAGCCCCAGTGAGGGGCTGTATTGATGAGCATGATCTATTCTTGCCTTGGACTGAGAAAGCTAGAGCATGTCAACGTTGTTCCCACAGAAGAAAGAAATACAATGTGTGGTATTGAAGGAGAACACACTTGGGAGGATGTGCCTCTCTGTGCCATGAATGAGTTCCCTGTGGTCCGTGTTTAAGGATTAAAGAAGAGGATGCATGCATGTCTTAGGGTTGGTGCACAGTGGGTATCTCAGCAGCCTGAAGGCAACTTTACTAAGACCCAGTGAGGAGCGAGCAGCCATGACATCTCCAAGTATGGCTGTAACAAGCCTCCTTTTGGCCAAAATCTAATGGGTTAGAACTGAGGCAGAAGATCCACTGGGGACAATATAGAGAAGAAAGTAAGAGTTAATGGGGCAATTGAGAAAAATCACTTCCGTGTGGTCAAGTAAACCATACTCAAAAGAGAATAGAGTGGTGGTTTGAATTTCACTTAGGAATGAACTGGGAGAGGCTGGGAGGAACCTACTCCTGAACTTAGTGAAACTGAACCATGACTCATTAATGTGTGTGTGTGTGTGTGTGTGTGTGTGTGTGTGTGTGTGTGTGTGCCTTCGTAGATGGACGTTAATTTTGTACCCAATAGAAAGATACACTGTCTTATTGGACTGTTAATGTCACTGGCATCTAAAATGGCCACCCTGACTTGCATGTACCCCCAAACTCATCACTCTTCATATGCTTGAGACCCAGAGTCACTGGGGTCTAGAGCTGTACCTCTGTGAGCTCTGATCGACTCTCACTAGGTGTAGCCCCTGGCTTGTCCAAGGTCATGCCTGTCTCATGGTCTCCCCTGACTAGTATCTTCTAACTAGCTTTTGTCTCTGTTTTGGAGGTAGGGAGAAAATGAATAAGGCCTTTTGAAATTGCTCTTCTCTATAATACATTCAAGCATTTGGTAGCCTCGATAGAGAATCTGATGATAAACAGGATATGTCAGCCATGAATGTCCATTTATTGATCCCTTTGCTGATTTTCTTCCTCCATGATCGTTTTGTAGGGTGCACCAACTTTGTTAACGATTGAACACTTTCACTGGCAGATGTCAAAAGGGGCGTCATTCACATCAGTTATGGAAATGCATCGGTAGAAGGACTGGTCTCCTCTCCTCAAATAAAGGACAGGCAGCAAAGGAAGCATCTGTGTAAACCATGATGCAATGGGAAAGGATGATTATGGGGTTAGGACCCAGGTACAATCACGGTATACGGGCATGGGAACCAGGATGCGTGCATAATCACAGAACATGAAGAGAAGGAAAATCCTTAACTAGATGTCAATGATAAGCAGGAATTGGCCTCTTCGCAGAGGAAATCATGTGGGTACAGAGGGAGTCAGATCGCCCCACGGCATGCCGGTAATTCCTCATGATATGAGACATAGAAAATGAGAGACAAGGAAGCAGAAGCTGAGGTCAGAGGCAGGTGCCAGGCCAAGGAAGATCCTGAGTATTGGCTAAGATGAGGTTGATGCGACCTCTGTGGGCAACAGAGGACCTGTCGCCAGCTTCAGTGGGGGCAGGACTATAAAAACATATTAAAATTAAGCAAAAGGAAATGCAAAGGTTGGAGAGATCACTTAGCGGTTAAGAGCACTTGCTGGTCTTTTGGAGGACCAGAGTGTGGCTCCCAGCACCCACATCTGATAACTTACAACCACCTGTAACTTTAGCTCCAGGAGCACTGATACCATGTTCTAGCTTCTGAAGGCACCTGCAGTGTCCATGTACATACATGCATACACACACAGACACAGACACACACACACACACACACACACACACACACACACACACACAGATATACTTGAAAAATAAATAAATCTTTATAGAGAAAAGAACCCAAAGATGAGTAAATCCAGCTGGCCTGCTGTATCCACAGTTTCCCTACCTGAAGATTCAACCATGAACTGAAAAAAAAAAAAATACATTTTGCAAAACGTGTCTCCTCCCCCTCCGTCTTTACTCTCTGAACAATATGGCATCACAACTCTTCCCACAGCGCTTCTACTGTATTGGGCTTTCTAAGTACTGCATGGTAATTAAAGGAATGTGGGAGATGATGTAGGCTCTGTGCAAATACCACATCATTTTAGATAAGAGTGCTGTCTCTCTGTAGGTTCTATTAAAAAAAAAAAAAAAAAAAAAAAGGAAAGAAAAGAAAAGCCCTGGACCCGGTCCCCACAAAACACAGGAAACTAGTATTTCAAGTGAAGACAAACGTGTTTTCTGAAATTCAAGCTCGTTGTTTATTTTTACTTTTGTTTCCTCTGATCTCCTCTTACTACATCATTACCTCTGAAATGGGACACGTTGCTCAAGAAGTATACTTTCCAAATTTAGGGACCAAACAGGGTAGATTTCCCATTGACTTTGAATATCACATGTCTTCATCTCTGAATCTCGAGGGCAGCCATGGTTCTTCCAAAGAGCAGATACCTACCTGTGTCTGTGACCTCTTTCTTGTCAAGAGCTGAGACACCCTTGGTTCTCTAAGATATGTTCTGGAATCTGGGTCATGTTGCTTTAATTTTGAGTTGGTTCCCAGGTCACAGCCAAGAACAGAATCAGCATTTGAAAGTAGACAGAGTGAGGAAAATCCACCTTCACCCATGTGGGTCAGCCAAGGGCCCCTAGAGAAACGATAGGCAGAGGCCGAGTGAATTTGCTCTCTCCTCTGGAGCAGCGATGTTTTCTTCAGGACACAGGCTTTGCAGTTGTCTGAACTTTGGACTCCGGGAACTGAATCAGAAATTCCCTGGCTCCTCAGACTTTTGGTGTGTGCACATGAGCCTTGTGCATGAGATCCCATGCACACATTTGCAAGCATATGAAGAAAGGCCAGAGCAAGTGTTGGGTCTTGTCCCCTACAACTAACTCTCTGCTGGTCCCTTTGACATAGGATCTCTCTCTCTGAACTTGGATCTCACATTTGCTTGGCTAGGTTAGAAGCCAGCTACCCTGCCCCTGCCCTCTTCAGAGCTTGGATACTAGGTATGTGCATGACAAGTGATGCACAACTTTTCAGGTGGGTACTGAGATCTTAACTTCAGTTTTCATGATTGTGCGGCTTCCCTTAACCAATAAGTCATCTCTGTAGGTCCAGACTTCCCATCTTACAGTAGTATTCCAGCCTTTTCCCTGGTCCAGAGGCTCCTGATTCAAGACTGAGCCACACTGCCAGCTTCCCTGGTCCTCCAACCCATGGTAGGGCTTCTTTTCCTCCACACAGACGCATGAGCTAATTCCTAAATTCCCAGTAAATCTTCTCTTATGACTATATTAGTAGCTGTATCTATATATCTCTTCTTGTGTCAGTCCCTCTGGAAACCCTGATTGACATGACACCTATCAATTTATCTGTCCATTAGAGACAAATGCCCATGCCTACTCACTTCCTTTGTCTGTATTTAGAGTGATTTTATTTTATGTTCCATAGAGTTGTCAGTTTTTCTTATGTATTGTAGATGTTTCCCCAAGTGCCAAGAATACACAATGAGCAAAAGACAGCCTCTTCAAGAAAGATGTTGAGAAAACTAGATATTCATATGCAACAGAATGAAATTGGACCTATATCTTATACAAAACACAAAAATACACTCAAAATGCCTTAAAGACAAACTGAAGACCTAAAGCTGTAAATCTCTGGGGAGAAAACACAGGGAGAAAACTCCATGAAAACAGTTTGGCAATGAGTTTCTGGCTGGGGCACCAACAATACAGGCAACAAAAGCAGAGCCAGGCAAGAGGACGACATCAGACACAGAAGCCTGTGTGCCGCACAGGGAACAATTAGAAGAGAGGCAGCGTCAGCGTAGGAGAGAGCGTTCGCTAAGCCCAGGCCTGCGGGAGGGTCAATGTCCACCCTTATCATCCCTCCTGCCTCTTCATGAACCACGGCAACACGCGTCTTCACAGCCATGTGTGTTTGCTTGTTTGTTTGTTTCGATGAGGATGGAGGCACTCTTCACTGACCATCCATAGCAGGCAGCTCTAAACTATGACCCAGGTGGGTGTCCACCCACCATCTGGCTTCCCGGCCACACAATGTATTAGTCACTTTTCTCATTGCTGTGTCAAAGTAGTTGACCAGCAAACATGAAAAGTAAAGGTTTATTTGAACTCGTGGCTTAGGGATGTGGTCCATCTTAGTGGGGGTGGCATGGTGGCATGAGAGGCTAAAGCTATGGTCACAGATCACATGAATGAAAGCTGGTGCTCAACTCACACTTTTTCTTATTTATTTAGTTGGGGAAGCCAGCCCTTGGGATGGTGCCATCCATATGCAGAGTTGATCATCCCACTTCCAATTAAATCTCTCTGGAAATACCTGTGGTGAGATTTGTAATCTAAGAAACAAACCTTGCCTGAAGATCAGAGGACAGAGCCAGCCACAGAGTTAAACACAGAGGCCAGGCAGTGGTGGCACACACACCTTTGATCCTAGCACTCGGGAGGCAGAGATCCCTCTGGATCTCTGTGAGTTCACGGCCACCCTGGGCTACATGAGATTGATCCAGTCTAGGAGAGAAACAGAGCCAGGCAGTGGTGGCACAGGCCTTTAACCCCAGTATTTGGGAAGCACATTCACCATTATTCCCAGCACTAGGAAGGTTGAGATAGAAAGTGAAATGGCTGGGAAGAGAAAGGCACATAAGGCGTGAGGAGTCAGGATCTAGAGAGCCTTTCAGCTGAGGACTCAGGAGCATTCAGTCTGAGGAGTCGTGGACACAGGAATGGCTAAGGAGTTGGAGAGGTAAGAGTAGCTGTGGTTT
The DNA here is from genome assembly GCF_049852395.1 of Peromyscus maniculatus bairdii. Classification (NCBI taxonomy): domain Eukaryota; kingdom Metazoa; phylum Chordata; class Mammalia; order Rodentia; family Cricetidae; genus Peromyscus; species Peromyscus maniculatus. Next base: position 33,701,018 of record NC_134873.1, on the reverse strand, counting down.
GTTTCCTCTGATCTTTCAGCATTCACCCCAATATCTGGCTGGTTTTTATTGTAAGACCTTTAGGATTCAGTCAACAAATACCCTTATGGTTAGAAGCAGAGGTGTGTCTCCAAACCCAGTTGAGAATGAGGATTAAACATCACACACATTGAATGCATGTTTCCTTTTAACTTCCAAATGCATCTCTCTCTCCACAGGGGAAACAAGGCCAGAGTGGAGTTAGGATGCCAGGCTGAGAGTCTAGACTCTTAAAGCCAATCCTCATGCCTGGCTTGTGGAAAATTTTGCTCTTGGGACCTCTACCTGATCAAAACACAGACTAAAAAATAAAAGTATAAGCAAATCAGACAACCACTTTCCTCCTTAAGAACAAAATGGTGAAGATGGACTGTAACTTTCAATACACAGCCTGGATTCCCACCAACAGATGCTACTGTTTCAAACTCTGTTTTTCTTCTTTATCCAGGAAGTAAACTGTTCCTTTGGAGGCTCTATCTTCCTTTTGCTTATGCTCCTTGGCTGCCTGTCAAGAGGTCAACAGAGGGCATGTGTTGAGGGCTTAGCCTAGCCCTTAGTATGTGCTTTGTAAAAATGGAGGCTCCAAGCCTCAATTTGAGTCCAGACTGTTGGATCTTTGAAAATATAACTCTGAAGTTCACTTGATTTTAACAGCCATATCAAAAAAAAATTTAGACATAGATTTTGATTTTACTAGACTTAATTGCTGGTACTTTGAGCTTCGTAGATTTCATGGAACAGCCCAGCCAATTTTTTACCTGAATCATTGTTCCCAATGAATGTAATTCAGGGAGACTGTAGAAGCTTAACAAAGAATGTAATGACCCCCTTGATTGGGTCCTTGTCACAGGACTGAATTTTAATCAACCTGTGTCTAAAAGGTCCAAGTTTTGGAATCAGTTACATTTTCTAACCCTTTAGCAAGTCAGTGTGTTACGGACCTGCCATCATCTTCCTTGATTTCAAATTGGACAACTCCCTTCTGAACTCATCTTTTCTCATAGACTTTCATCAGCTGTAACCACTAGCAACAAGCTTATGCCACTGAAGTCTCCATTCCTCATCATTTATCCAAAGCCCTGGTGTTTGTCTTTGGAGTTACTGTGGATGGTGGTTTTACTTTATTTCAGTACACAGAGAACCACATGGTTGCAAAAACCCTCTGATCGTGGGTGTTTTTAGTGTTCCACGCTCATCTCAAAAGTCAAAGCTACAATACTGGAAAGTAACTATTTGGAAAACTTCCTTCTTTGGTACCAATTTCTATCAACTAAGATGAGCTATCCCAGAGGACTGAGCAACCCACACATTCAAACAGCAGCAACAAAAACTATTTTTAAAGGTTTCTTGATCACATTGCATGCCCTTTGTTGATAAGCTATGGTGTCTTTATTTTACAGAGGGCCAGAGATCTACACTAGACTAGGAGCCTGCCTTTGACACATACATCTAAGATCTTGGAGATGAAAAGAGTATGCGACAAGTCTCTGCTACAAACATGCCATTGTAAAAGTAAGTCACATGACTAGGCTGAGATACCAATGGGTGAGAAAGGGACAGTCTTCAAGGTATATTTTTTAACATAAAAGAAACAAAAATTAGTATGAAACATTAAGGAAGATGTTCAATTGATATGATATTTAACCACAAAAAATATGGTTCACTAAGTAAAGGAATATTAGATACAGGAATAAAATAAAATGAAAGTTAAAATACCTTGAGTAAAGGAGCCAGTATCATGTGCTGCATACTTCAATAGGAAGTAACATGACCTAGTCATGAAGAGAAAGCCAGCATGGCCTAGGGTGGTGTAGAGATTGGTGGCAGAGTCCCACAGGTGGGTAAAGGCCATGGGTTATTAGAACAAGCAGTAACTCTAAGGAGGAGGGGTAGGTAACTATATGGATCTGGGGGAGATGGGGTGGGGAGGTTCTTGGAGAAATTGGACAACAGATATTGATTATGAGCTATGAAGTTTGGGAGTGAGCATACCAAAAGCCAAGCCTAGTTATGCTAGGGCATGAAAGCAACATCAACAAAGATAGAGCTAAGGCAGGTATTCCATTGCGGAGTGACCAGAGAGGTGGCCTACCTATCAGTGTATTTTGAAGAATGATTCTATGTCAGATTGGTTGTCCTGATATTAATTTTTTGGCATGGGTCTTGAATCTATACCAGCAGGATTCAGGCAAATGAATAGATTCACAGAGTTCATGACATCATACTTGAACAGATGTAATGTGCTGAGAGTCATATGCTTTCCCAGAACCAATTTTCCATCTGCTCCTATTATAAAACACATGTCATCACTTCATGTGTACCCCAATATGCCCAAGCATAGGAAGAACTGAGAGAAGATCCCTTGCCTCCCTGCTATCAATCCCATGAAGTCTCTGTGCAGATACTAAAGCTTTCTCCTGCCCATCAGTGAAAAAGAGGTTGGCTCATCCTCTTAGCATGTGTCTGTCCTTCCAGTGGGGATTTAATGCTCATCACTGTTCTCCTTCCCAAGGATGTCACTTGCTTAATGGTTTATTGCTATCTAGTATATCATTTATCTAGCAGGTGGGCCATTCTGAGCAGCCACTAATGCTGTCTTAGACTCCTCCACCTCTAACAAGTATCTTCTTGTTAAAGAAGACAGCTCTTCTGAGTTCACATCTCATTTCTCCCCCTCCCTTCCATGGTTCCTGAGGGTAATTCTCAGGCACAGGCTTCATTTTCTCTACTCAGACCAATCACCCAATACAGGGGGCTCTTGTCACCTTTCAATATTATGCTATTTCACATAACTTCCTATCTGGTCACTTCTCCAACATCTCCTGTACCAGATACTTTCCTTCTACTGCAGGTCTGGAGCATGGAGCGTCCCAGATATCATACTATCTCTGTTCTTTCTTTATATCTTTGAGGACCCTTTATGATTGTGTCAATTCTTACATTTTCTTTAAAAATTTAACTAATTGCAGGTTGAGCAATTATGTCTTCAAAATATATTCTGAATTTTTTCTCTGTTCTCTATCTCAAGTTCTGCATTCTTAATTCAGATTAGTATTGGATTTCATTGTTCACACTGTATCCAGAACTCCTAGTCTTCCTTTATGAGTAGGATCATGTTAGTGCATTATGTAACCACACATTACTTGTTCTTCCTTCATAACCATATATGTCCCACCACTGCCCCTGTCTAGATCTTTCATTGGTCTTTTGACCATCATCAATTCCACACCATCCTTTTGTGCTTCTCTGCCCATGACCCAGAATACAAGGCATTATCTGGATCTGTGGAACCTGCTGGGACATGTGTGACACACTCTCACTGGGTTACAACACCCCCAGAGTTAACACACTTTTGGACCCTCAAACATCCTGAGTTTTCTTTCCCTTTCTCTTGATTTGTATTAACCCTGGTATGAAACCCACTAATGATGGGTCTTGTCTCCCTTTCAAGTAACTGTTTTTATTTTAATGTCTAGACTCTCAGCTGAAATAATATTCCTTAAACATTCCACATTAGAATCCATTTCTGTTCATCTTTTAAAGACTTATTTTGGTGTGTTGGGAGGTACATGGGAGTATTTGAGGCGGTCAGAAGAGAGAGTTCAATGCCCTGCAACAAGAGTAATAGGTGGTTGTAAGCTGCTCACTGTGGATTCTGGGAACTGAAGTCTGGCTCTCTGGAAGAACAGCAAGCACTCCAAACCACTGAACAAACCATCTCCCCAGCCCTATTCTTTATTTTTAAAACAAATAAACAAAAAAAAAACCCAAGCTTTTTTATTCATTCCATCTAATGCAACTTGTTGATGTTCTCAAAATCAGTTGACTATGGCTATCTTATTTTTGGTTCTGGTCTTTCCTCTCACTAGGATATATTCTCCAAAGGATGAACCCCTTCTCGGCATTTATCCTCATCATGATTACACAGTCTGGCACACAATAAATATTTGTTGAGCCAAGGTTTCCCCAGCCTCAACATCTCTGTCAATCAAATTAAATTGATACTGCGGATCTCAGACTTTGAAATATACCAATTTTAGGTACGACAAAGATGACAGTTACTTCTTTTTCTCTTTATTCCTTCTTGTCCTTGCATTTTGGTTTTAGAGAGTATCTGTAAAACTGAAACAAATTTCCTGACAAAAATGAAAGCCTCAAATCAATAAATGTTCTACCAATTGTTGAATAAATTCAAGACTTCCTAGTACAGAAGGTCACTTCTCATGAAACTTATCATAAATACATATTAAAGTATAATTGATCAATGGAGTATATTAAAGACAAACATGAAACAGAGAATCAATAAAGGGTGATATTGCCCCCAAATATAAATTGTGTAGTGCGTAGGTACAAAGAAGTGTGTTTTTGGACTAAATATCTCACTTTCTCTCCCACATGTCAAAATAAATAAGATGGCTCCAAAAATGCTAGGAAACTCTTGAATTTTCAGAGGGATTGCAGACTTGTGCTGACTACAAGATGAGCCAAGACAATACACTAAGCAAAGGAGACTAAGTAAACAAGAACAAACAAAATAAAGTCACCAGTCCTCTCAAATGAGTCGCCCAAAGGCACCTGGATGCTCAGGCCCTGAACTATGGGAAGAAAATGACCTTCCATACCAAACTGAAGTCTTCCAGTTTACTGAATAACATGAGCTGTTGGAAGAGCCGTCTCACTCACAGAGTCTAGACTGAAGACTGCTAGAAGCAACTGGCAATGGGGCCTTGACCAGTGTCTACACACGATGACCCTTGAAGCTGATATCTTGAAGTTTTCAATTCAAGAACCGAGGCAGTAAGAGCAGTTCACGGGACAGTCTATGGCTTGTTGTGTGGACCAGACAGTAACATTAGGCCCAAGATGGATCCACACATTGCTCCACCCCTCTACCATAATCAGTGATGCTGACCCACTGGAAGACACCAAAACAAACTCAGAACACCTTCAACCTGACATGAATTGAGGGAGCACTGTGCACCATGATCTGAACTTAGGACTGCATGCACCCAAGAAGCTAGCAGAGGTCAGAAGTACCCATGAGGAGCGCAGTGACAAGATTATCAATAAAAATAACCACCCAGAAAGTTAAAAATATGTTGCAAAGCTAAACATTTGACACTTTGTTTGGATCTGCAAAAGTTCCCCTCAAACTCAGCACCTAAGCAAGGTCTCTTTTTCGGTGTATATCTGCTGATCCCAACTCTGACTTTATTCTAGAACAAACCATGCATCATTTCAATTTCACATTTTAGCTTATTAAAAGTGAAAAGTGAGCATGAAGTCACTTGTGAAGTGACCTAAGTCCAGAAGGTCACTCTACAGCCTAGGAGACTGAGCAGTCACTCAGACATTAATGATATTCTCTGTGGCTGAGTTCTTTTAAATGAAGAGTGTGAATGTATAGGGGAAATGGGGGATCCAGCCAAGCTGTTCATGGACAGCCCTCAGATGGCTAGTCCTACACAGGGCTGTCCATAACTTCAAGGAGAGAAGATGTGATGTCTTAATCATTGTTCCATTGCTGTGATGAGGCACCATGACTACGGCAACTCTTATAAAGGAAAGCATTTAATTGAGGTTGGCTTGTGGTTTCAGAGGTTTAGTTCATTGTCATTATGGCAAAGAGCATGTCAGCACACAGACAGACATGAGACATGGTACTAGAGAGGTAGCTGAGAGTTCTACATCAGTAGACAGAGTGAATAGCGAAAGGTCAGGCATTGTTTGAAGTTATGCATTAAAGCAGGCACTACCAGCCACATCCTTCATGACTGCTCATCAATGAGATAAAAAATTATCTAGCTGCACTTTTGTGTCTGTCTCTGTATCTACAAGAGACTGGTCCTAACCAGCTAGTCAACCTAAAGCAGTGAAGTTTGTACCGCATAGCAGCCTAGTTTTGTAGTCCTGCCATGAATTATCCATGGCTCCTGAGCACTGGATGCTTGCCTAGTGATGCAGAGGGACTGAGATTCTCATTCTGTTTGATGTATTTTGTTTAAATTGATGTGTTGTGGAGCCAGCAGCCTCCTTTGGACAGTAGCTCTCTAGTGATCTTCACGTACATTAAAGGAATGTAGGAATGTATTTGCATTGTGAATTTGAAGTATCTTTGGAAATATCTCCCCTCCTTAGAGATTCTGCTGGGTAAAGAAATATCTAATTCTATCTGGAAAGGTCTGAATTGTTATGAGCTGATAAACTCCATAAAAACATTTTTTTTTTTGGTTCATAACCTTGGTCCAGCAACTCCACAAGCTTCTAGAATTCTAGACCACCAAAATGGCCAATAATGGTCATAGATGGTAATCTGTGTATGAAAAATATTGCTGCCTATATGTCACTTACTGATTTATAATTCAAAGTATAATCAAATAAACATCTAGAGAAGAAAATGACAACAAAATGAATAAAATGTAGAAATATGGGTACTTGCCAAACATTAACTGTTATACATACATTTAAAGTAAGATTTAGAAAAATTAACCATTAAATTGCAAAACATTTACAAGATAGCATAATTTGAAAAAGTTGTGGTTATCTATATAAGGTATGCTACCTATTTAACATACCATACGGTATGATACTTACTATATATTAAATGTAATGTGTATATAATATTGAACACATTGTATCATGTCAGTATAAAAAATCAATATGTGATTATGTTATGTGCTGATATAGAAATAATTACATTAGTTATTGATAGATCATGTTATATGTTAAATGTTACTAAAATACTTTATTAATATAGTTTACTAATATATTATACCATGTATAAAATATTAAAAATAAACTACTAATTTTAGAGTCTACTAATGTTTCCAAATAAAAGTATCTGGACTAATGAAACTAGCATAACATTAGACCTAGTTGTCCTTTTTTGGGCTATCCATAAAAATAAATTAAATCAGGAATTAAAAATGCATTCTTAAACATTCATAAAAGCCTGTGGGCTGCAAAGTTTATTCCCATCCACTATCTCTTTCATCCTTTAGTAGTCTCATAGAGATAAAACGAAGAGCATTTAAGTTATGTGACCAAGATCATCATTTTCAACAGGCACCCCAAAAGGCACTCAGTAGTTGCTTGTTATACAATGCTGTTGACTTTAGAAGGACCTTAGAGGTTCTTTGACGTCCATGCCTAATAAGCTGTCCTCAATCACATGATCTCAGAAAAGAGATGCCCTTTGGAGAGCTGGGCCCATTTGGTAACACATGTCAGTTACTGTTCTACTGCTGTGAAGAGACAAAATGACCAAGGCAACTCTGATAAAAGAAAGCATCTAATTGGAGACTTACAGTTTTAGAGGGTTAGCCCATGATCATCATGGCAGGAAGCCAACAGGCATGGCACTGGAACAGTAGCTTAGAGCATCATGATTCTCAGAGAGAGAGAGAGGAGGGCTGGGCCTGATGTGGGCTTTGAAACCTCCTCCAACAAGGCCACACTCCTAATCCTTCCCAAACAGTTCCACTTACTGGTAGCATTTAGCTATATGAACCTATGGAGGCCTTTCCCATTCACACCACCGCATAGTAGAAAGATGCTTTACTATTCTCAGGTGTTAGGAGAGATTTTTCAGTTACTCACTGTAGGTTGTGTTCTCCTGAAAGATTTCTAGTTGATCTGCACATGAGCTCTTATTGAAAATGAAATTAAGTAGGTAGAGATACTGATTAGCACTTGAATTGCCCTGTGTAAACTGTACCATACTTATCAGATAACCATTTTCTTCAACCCTGACCAACATTTTAACATTCACTTTCACATGGTTAACTTGAGGTCATAATCATTAACTAAACCACTTTAATCCATGCAGAGTGATTGCTGAATTTCAGGGAAGTCATTTAGCCCTACTGGTTTACCTTAGGATCAAACTCTAAATGAAACAGAAGCATTGTGTAAAAAGAGAAAATTATGCTGGGCGGTGGTGGCACATGCCTTTAATCCCAGCACTCGGGAGGCAGAGGCAGGCAGATCTCTGTGAGTTCGAGGCCAGCCTGGGCTACCAAGTGAGCTCCAGGAAAGGCGCAAAGCTATGCAGAGAAACCCTGTCTTGAAAAACCAGAGAGAGAGAGAGAGAGAGAGAGAGAGAGAGAGAGAGAGAGAGAGAGAGAGAAGATTAAACTGCCTGAAATGAGTTCACTTATTTTGTGCAGGTTGCTCCAGGAGTCTTCACAAACTCCAACATTGCATTTTCTTTTGAGAGTAAACCCAATGCCACATGAACTGGTGAAAGACTCAGATAATCCTGTAATGACTGGCAATTTGGGGAGAGATAATGAAAAGAAATAATATAATTTTGCCACATATAGGAGGTATCTGCCAAAGGTCACATTACTGGTATCAGAAATGACAGTGAGAACTAGAACTTCTATTTATTATTTGTTATGAAAATCCATCCACAGGATTGAAGCCAGGCAAGCATGTTTGCCAAGTTCCAGGTACATCCATCTTCCATCAGCTGCCTCTAACTACAAACACTGATTCCAAGAACACACCATTCTCTAGGTTGTGGCACCAGGCCTTAACACTTGAGAGAGAAGATTCTGGAAAACTAACTGGACTCTCGGGTGTCAAATTTCCCAAAAATCAGTGAATGGTGTTAATAGATTGGTGTTCATTCTCACCCGCCATTCACACTAAACAGAGCCTGTGACATCTTCAAATTGAATATCCTCTGAACTAATAATGGCAGTATTATTTCTCAATTGTGCTTTACAGAGTGAGATGAATTATCCCATTCATGGGTGCTTTGTTCCAGCAACAGATGAGCGAAAGAGAAAGTGGTCTGGAACTAGGACATTGCTGTCACAGAGCCCTAAGGCATGGGCCCTGGGCACTGGGCAGGTGCAGCAGTCGGAGTTACCAGCATAGCAAGGAGCTTGCTCATGAACTGAGTGCTGTGATAACTACACCGGGGGCTTAAATGATGGCATCTCGTCGTTCAGTAAGGAATTATGCAGCAAAACTACTAGAAGATAATCGGGAACTCTACCAGGTTGACCTACAAATACAAATAAGGTTTCTGGCATAATGTTGCAAGTGCTAATTGACTTTGGTCAATGCCACGTGGTGCAGCCCAGGAAGGCAGAGACAGCAGGCTAATGAAAGAACTCCCTGCTCTACAAGTCCAGCTTCTAATGTTGCCTTACCCAGGTGGGAAGCAGAGCTGTTACATGTTTAGATTCTCTAGCAGGTGAAAGACTCTCACAACCTCGTGGTACAGAGTAAGATAAGGATGTGGTCACAAGGTCCTGTGGAAGACCCTGTAGGACCCCAACTCAGTGAAGATTCTTGGTTTGATGAACACGTCCAAACTCATCGAAGCTGTTCATGTGGCCTATGATTCTCTCAGGAAGAATCATGACAGCCGCTGTTGGGACACAGAGGTTTTCAGACAGTAGGACACTCCCAGGGTTTGAGAAGGAGTTGCCCAAGCTTGAGCCAAGGCAGACAGAACCTGTTGAGAGGGGGGCGATGCCTGTAGGGCTTGCTGCCCTCTGTACAAAGCCAAGAGGCTTATGGAGATGCTAAGAAGAAAACATGACCTACTTCTTATGAGGAAGAAAAGATCCTTCAGAAGGAAAAAAAAATCCCAGGGTGGCTGGATCAAAGAAACATGGAAATGCAGAGTCAGAGGGCTGCGACTTCTGAAGGACAGAACTGGGACAAATCAAGACAGATTTCCTCTGCTAAGATACAGGAAGCCACGAAGATACAGAGATGATGTTTTGTTTTGTTCTGTTTGTTTGAAAAGTCGCAACTCTCTCAGTGGAGGGCAGAAGCACCCGCAGCCTAATCCACAGATAAAAATAGGTAGATAACGAGAATATGGACTTCCAGACTCAGGGTGTGTCAACTGATGAGATTTAGAGATCTTGTTAGGACATGAGCGTGCTTTACGCGTAAAGGGTATCTAACACAGTGGCCCAGAAAGGAGACTGTGATAGGTTGTTATACTAAAGCCACCAGGTGGACCACACCTCCCTGTGCCTGTGTCTTATACAGCCATCTAACTGGCCTTTGTCATGGGCCTGGTTCTGAGCAATACAAACCAGTAATTATGATGGCAGAAAAATGTTGGCATTCCACCTCTGTATTTTGCATCTTACCTTCTGCAATTCTTGTGTCTGTGTGTGGAAGCCTGGTCCAGATGAGCCTCTTTACAACTGAAACCCTTCAGGAGAGAAGGGTATAGCCACTACAAGGTGTGGCTGCTGAATGCTCCCCCTACCCTCGACGGCATTCTAACTAGGCACTACCATGTGAGACCGGCGTCTGTGAATGCAGAGAGGGCACTGGCGATCACCTCCATCCCTATGAGGGTTGATCAGTGGAGCACAGAGATCTGGTCTACAACAGGTCATTGAAACACCTTAAAAAGCAGAAATAGAAGAAGCTGGCAGAGGTGAGTGACCTCATCACAATTTAGGGACAAAAGTCACCTGTAATCCCATGTGTACTCAAACCCTTCATTATGCAGAAGAGCAGAATAATGTCTTAATACAGACAGGGTCTGAAAATTTTGCCTCCCATGAAATCTCTGTGAGAAGATGCACTCCAATAAAGGAGGAATTCATCAGAGAAAGAGGAAGGCAAGGATTCCAGGAAAGAAATATGTAACCCAGAAGGGAAAACATGTGAATAAGCAAATTCCCAGGATGGTTGTGAGGCAAAACCCCATGAGAACAGCAGTTCACAGGCCTGGCTCATTAGAGAGGAAGACAGAAGACTCCTAATGGGTGTCGGCAAGAAAATACTATTTCAATATGTTCAGAGGAGATTAACCTTCTGGTGGGGAGGAAAAGCAAGCGTCAGTTACGGGTTCTTAGAAACCTAAAGGAATACAAAGAAATCATGTCAACCTCAGGGGAAAGATTTCTACAAAAGACTCAAGAATCACACTTCATGGAAATAGTCCCTTTGGAACAAAGAAGGAGAAATCCGCATGTGTGCACATGCGTGTGCATGCGTGTGCATGTGTGTGAGTGTGTAGAGTGTATGTGTGAGTGTAGAGTACGTGTGTAGAGTGTGTGCACATGTGTATGTAGTGTGTGTGCATGTGTACATATTGTGTTTGTATGTATAATGTGAGTAGTGTAAGTATGTACTGTGCGTGTGTGTAGTGTATATGCATATAGTGTGTGTGCATGTAATATGTGTGTGTAGAGTGTGTGTGTGTGTGTGTGTGTGTGTATGTATATGTAGTGTGTGTGTGTCCTGGCATATGAATGAATACCTACAAAAGGGGTGGCCACTAATGAATGCTGCCTCTGTGCCTTACACAGTAGACAGTTATTGATATTGCTTATATAAAAATCAAGAAAGAGATAGGTATGGATAGTTTACAGAGGTGTGTGGGCAATGACCTTCAGAAAAGTCAGCTAGAAGGCTGAAGGTGGTCACCTCTTTGGGTGGGAAAGAGAGGAAGAGCCATTTTTACTTCCATTACAAAGTTGAGAAAGTTTGGTCCTTAGTACCAAATGCGGTATAGCTGAACTTTGACTGTTACATCCAAAGGAACGTTACTATCCAAACAGCGGTGTTTGTGATTGAGACGCATGGTCACTACAGAAGCTCACCAGTTTCATTTTTCTGGATCAACTGATCAAAGAGAAGGCTTTATGTGGATGGGTAAGAAATCATAGAGGGGAACACGGAAGCGTGGAACCCAGAGTCCAGGTGAAAAGCCTACCGCAGTCGCGGCAGCTGGCACTCAGAGCCATCTCCTGCTCTGCAATCCCCATCATCAAATGAGATCATTTCAATTAAATAAGTGTAGGTGGCAGCATCATGGGCCGCCACCCCTTCATTTTCTAAATTGCTGTCCCCAGGACAGAGGTCAGAGAACAGAAAGAACATCTGCTGAAGAATAAATCAGAGCGCTCTGGTTCGTTGCCCTGCACCTGTCAAAATGCACACTGGCTTCTGCAGTCTCCTCTTCGGGATGGCCGCCTCCCCACTTCCCAGCAAGGTCGGCCAACTTCTCAGGTGTTTGCAGATCACAGAGCTGTTGACTCCTGCAGCTCACCAGTGTCCCTGGCCACCTACCATTCCCACACTGCTCTCTCTGTTCTCCTGGAAATATTATTTAAGGAGACAGACACAGACAACAGAGGACACATCCACTAGTGAGAGAGAGAGTTTATAACAGTGGTCCTCAACCTTCCTAATGGGGCAACCCCTTAACACAGCTCATGTTGTTATGAGAAAATGTAATGGATTCTACCACCCCATCTCCACTGACACCAGGACCCAGATTCTGTGTTTTCTCCCGCCTTGTTACATTATGTTCAAACAGAGGGTGACTAGGTAGGAAAGTGACCAGTTCGTCTGACCACAGCTTTCCACTGTTGACCTAGTCATAGAATGTAAAGGAAAAGTATGTCAAGACACACCTGAACAAGTGAGTTGCGGAGGATGAAATTACTTCATTCAAGCATGACTGACTTGAGATGAGGACATGAGACAATCTGGGACCTGGGATACTTTATCACAGTGGCCAGGGAAGTAACTAACGGAGGTGATATCTCCAGTCCACAGTCAATGTAAGTAAGTGGTCAGTCGTGTTTACTCAAAATCTCAGAGGAAGCACAGTGTTTCCCAGTTATGACCCTTGGCTGTAGAACTCATGTAGCTAATACTGCTTGGGAAAGTTCATTTCTCTGCAGTTAGCTGGGTGTTGCTAGTCCACCGATCCACTAATGGGTGTGAAATAGAAAACACAGAAGAATTTCGCTCTTCTTGATAAGATCATTCATTTTCAGGTCTTCCATTGTGTGTGTGGTGAATTGCCTTTGACATTTCTTCTTTTCTACCATTTAAAGGGCAAAGATTTCACCCCAACAATCCTTCACTGTGTTGTATAAGTTGTTTCCATGGTATATTTATTATTTATCTCAAGATACTTTCTAATTTTTTGGCTCTAAACTAAACTTAGTTTGAGACTAAATTCTTAATTTCCTGAGATATGTCAATTTCCTATTTAAATTTTTTTAAAATTATCATTAGAATTAGCTGATGACCCAGAAATTTGTGATTCCACATGTCCCATTTTAGATCTTAAATGGACTTGTGTTTTAAGATTTAAGGTACATCCAGTCTCTAGACAGGTTCCTACTTTCTTTTTCTTATTTCATCAACATAATATTTTAAAGTATTTACTTTTAGGAATAACACTGCATTCATTTAGTTTGGCTATCTACCTCTTAAAAGATTTTTTTTTTTTTAATTTTCTCTGAGTTTGGGGAATGCATTCTAGAATTCCCCAGTCTGGTCCTGAGGTTGTACACAGTAGGTCAGATATTAAGTACAGCTCAAAATCCACAGGAGGACTGGTCAGCCTCAGGGTCAGGTTCAACCTCTGTGCAACCATTTTGGATACCAGCCAGAAGAGTAGGTGAGGTTCAGGCTGAGGGGGGCTGTGGTAGTGTTTTCATGCCACAGTCTACCCTGCTGCTCTTTCTTATTTATTAAAAGTATCTGATCATGACCCGCCTCTCAAGACATCTTATCCTGGTTAGCCTAAATGCCATAGACTCACTAGTTTCTGGATTTTTTTTCCTGTAGGGATTTCTCTTATTTAATCCAACATTTTGACCACTGCTATCCTCTAAGAATGTTTGTTTGAAATGCCTCACCTGCCATCTGTATTGCTAATAATCTGAATCTCTAATAATTTTATATAAACAGTTATCATAAAGTTGTCATCTCATTAGATTTATTCCTTTGTGTTTTATAATTTTATCATTGCCATGATAAGTGTTTCACATCACTAGCTGTTTTAATTATAACTAAGACATGCTTTTAAGGAAACTCGTGCACCCAACAGCCTTGCATTAACTATTAATTTTATATGGTATGTTTCTAGGTTGTTTTGAATTTTGTATGGAGCTAACATTTTTATTTGCAAATAAGCTATCTGTTATGATTTTGTTGACTCATATTATTTATTTTCTTTTGCTTTTATTATAATAGAATTATAGCACCCAAAGGAAAATATGAAGAATTTAGACTGGTGATGAGTTTTATTTTTTCTTAGATTTGATGTAAGTGGTCCCATAATTCATCCCAAAACACAGGTATAGGTTTTTCAATGGATTTTCTGGTAAAGAATTCATATTCTGCTTCCAGCCTCTTCAGAATGTTTAAGTCAAGAATGCTCACAAGACTTTGAAATCTTCTCTGCACCTGCTACAGCAATTATCTTTTTTAAATCATTAACACGTCAGTGCCCGCCAGAGGAAAGCTTGGTATTGAGCCATGGGCGCCTCACTTAGACACACCCAATTGGATCATTTTTAGGTACAGCCAAACTGAAGTCATAGTTAGAATTTTTACAATATTTTACATAGATAAATTTCACTAACTTTCTTTCATAGTAAAAATAATTTTTAAAGACTAGCCTAATCATGGGTATTGCCAGGACTTCTCCCCCTTGACTACATTTCTCATCAAATTAAGTATTATATGAAAGACAAGTCTGAGTTAAAGAAAAAAAATAGACAATAATTGAAAAGCAAAACATAATGCTACAAGGGCCCAGTCATGTCATGAAGCCTGAATGTCACCAGGCCATGATGCAGCTTCTAAGGAAGGAAGTTTTTCAGACTGGACTCATCTTCTTTCAGAAAGTATGAGATTGTTCCACAGTGATGAGTTACACTGTAAAAGTATATTATACTTATAATTTATATCTTAAATGTTCTCCAGAGTACTGTGTGCCAGCAAGTGGTTGAACCTGTAAGAGGAAGTTGGCTCTTGAAGCAATATTGGCACTCCGGTTCCTTTCTCTCCGTTTGCTTCCCAGATTCCTCTCATCTGTGGCTTCACTCACTTTGGTCCCACATCACATTCTGCCTCCCCACATGCTCAACAGCATCTGAGTCAAATCATCATGGAACTGGTCATTAGCTCCGAACTAAATAACCTTTTTCTGCTTGTAAGTCATTCATCTCCAGTGTCTTGTCACACAAAATTCATACTCTTAGGAATACTGGCATTATTTTTCTTTATTTATTTCCTATTTTGAGTTTTATAAACTTTATTATCTTAAAAAAATTGCAAATTAAAAGAAGCATACACCAAAATTAACCAGACTCATTCTATACATCCTAATGAAGCGCTCTACTGTTTGAATAGCAATTTGAAGCCATGGAGCTTCCCAGTGGATTTTACACTTTCATTATTGAATAGATTTTTATGCACTCATCCACGACACACAACCAAAAAAACACATGACAGGATTAAAATTAGAAAATCAATTGGATTGATCTCCCCTTCCATAGCTTGTGTCCATCACCTGCATTCAGTCCTTCCTCACCCCGATTTCATTCTCTCTTTTCTGCATGTTATCCTGTACCCACACGCCCACTTGTTTACATGTATACATATGTCATTGTCTCAACTCTGCCTATGAGGAAGAACAGTTGTTTTTGTATAAATATATATACAAATATATAATTATAAATGTTATAAGCCCTCTTACTAAAATGTAATGTGCAGGGCTGGAGAAATAGCTCACTCAGCCAAGTGGTTGGCATGCTAGCATGAGGGCTTGAGTATGGATTCCCAGTGCCCACAAAAATGGCCAGACATGATGGCCCAACGTGTGCTTATAATCACATGCCAGGGAAGTGGAGACAGGCTGATCCCTGATGCTCACTGGTCTAGCCTATTTGGTGAACCCTAGGTCCAGGGAGAGACACTGTCTCAAAACCCAAGGTAGGCTTCTAATAAGAGATACCTGAGGTTGACCTTTGACATCCACAAATATGTAAATGCACAGGAGCATTCACACACTGCCTTACAAACAAACACACACACACACACACACACACACACACACACACACACACACACACACACTGTAATTTGTACTTCAAGAATTTCTGCATCTCAGGAATACTTTTACATTTTAGATCATAGTTGTGTACATATATATATATATATATATAATTGTGCCTTACTTTTGTTCTGTTATTCTGTTAATGCATTATGTTCCTTTCTTTGCATATTTTATACATTGAAGCTGTAGATTTTTATAGTTTTACAGATTCCACTTAATAACTCATTTTCCTGCTGCCTGTACTATTTCATGTAAAATATGCCCCTGCCACCACAAACATCCACTATTATTGCTTCCTTTAACACCATTATGGATTTTTCTTTCTCCCATCCAATTGCACTGGCCAGAATTTCAAAAACCACATGGGGGCTGGCAACCAAAAATAAACGAGAGTCCTTGTCCCTGTTCCTCCTGGAGTTACATCCAAGGCTGAAGCTTATGGTGAGAGAACTGGGGGGTGAGGTCAGCACAGCCACCCTGCTTTCCTGCTGATACAGCACGTGTCTGTACAAGTCACTTAGCTTCTGAGGATGATCCACTTTCTTCTCTAAAACATGACACGTCTGTGCACAACCCTAAGTCTGTGTTCAGGGCCATCCCTTTAGCTGTAGGGACTGGATGGTGTGAGCGAGCCTTCACTGACGAATGGGCGGCGGGAAGAGTGGAGTCCAAGCAGAAGTCTCTTTGTGTAAACTAAGCCACGGAGGAGCATGGTCACTGACATCGGTCTGTGTATTCTCCATGGCTGCCTGAGCCTGTGGCAGAGATGAAGGATTGCACAGACCCTGTGTGTGTGTGCACCATTCACAAACCCTGGCTTTTGTCTCACCTTATATAAAGTCTTCAGTCCTGAATTTAAAAAAGGGATTATATGAAATGAAGATCTGGGTAAATGACTGGCATTGGGATGAGACATGGTACTGATCTGGTGCAGCTCTCTGGTACCTTCAGGGTTAACCAAAGGTGCCCGATTGCCTTTTTTTTTTTTTTCCTTTTTTCCTTCCAAAGGATTCTGAATTTTCCCTGTATGCCCGTTTGCTTTTTCTGGGGACCTTGTCTGCAACTTGACTCCAGGGAAAGACATGCTGGAGTGGGGTATCACCCAGCAAGAGCAGGGGGGCTGGAGGCTGAGGACCTCGGCTCTCTCCAGGAGGACCTCTCCCCATACCCAGAGGTTCTTGGCACCCCACCAGCTTCTACTTGCCTGGCTGTGTGCTCTATGAGCTGGCTCCCGGTCCAGTAAACGTTGTCCTACAGCACTCCCATGACCAAATTAGTCCTGGGGGTGTCAAGCCTGCCTGGCAACCATCAGGGGCCAGCTGGCCTTTTGTCTACAGGGAGTGTTTACCTGAGAAAATGCAGGCCCGGCCTGGGTAAGGCCCCAGCGGGGGTCATTGCACTGCCAACAGGGGTCTGGGACACAGACACATGGCACCTGGAAGCTCATAGGCCTGAAGCCAAGTCCCATGGATGCTTCCTCAAAGACCTCCAGTCACAGATGCTAGCCTGCCCTCCCAGGGGCTTCCTCAGAGGGAACCTACAGGTCCCAGGGCAGGAATCACCTTCTGCTACTATGCCTGGCTCTGCCAGCCACTGCTCACTTGGTCTTTCCTGGGTAGTTTCTCAAAGCCTAACAGGGAAACTTAGGTGGACAGTAGGTTGATTATCCTTCGCGTTTAAAATACTTTTAGGCATTTGTTTGACAGGAAGATTGAATAGGAGCAAAAAACAAACAAAAAAAAAAAACACTAAATAAAAGCTCAGGTAGAAGAGGGTAAATAACGGGAGATGGAGCCTTGGTCTGTTATTAGCTATATTCACTTTTTTTTTTTTTTTTTTTTTTTTTTTTTTTTGGTTTTTTTAGACAGGGTTTCTCTGTGCAGCTTTGCGCCTTTCTTGGTTCTCGCTCTGTAGACCAGGCTGGCCTTGAACTCACAGAGATCCACCTACCTCTGCCTCCCAAGTGCTGGGATTAAAGGCATGTGCCGCCACTGCCTGGCTATATTCACTTTTTTTTTTATTGTCCATACAAAACTGGGGTGTGTGTATGCGGGGTGAGCATATGTGGGAGTGAGTGTGTGTACATATCATGCAACTTCAAGGTCTCTAGTTAATGTTAATTTCCCATCAGTGTGGGAGGTCAACCCTGGAAGCCAAAACTGAGATGTTTTATGGTCTTGCTAAAGAGCTGGCTCGGTGGTGGCTGGAAAGGTTTAGTTTCACATCTGCCAGTCTTTTTGTTTGCTCCAAGATGGACAAACAAACCAGAGGCCCATGTGAGGCATGAGATGGAGATAATCAACTAGATGAGAAGAATGAGAACCCTAGACTCTGTAGTAATCTCTCCTAAACACCAGTGACGCTGCAGCCCATAGGCAACAGGACTGAGCATAAACATCTAACATTTATGAAGTATTTCCATTTACCTCACCAGGTAAAATGCAATTACGACAGCTGAATCTTAAAGAAAAATTGTAAGTGAGAAAAAGTACGAAGAAAACTACGATGAGCAACAGAAAAGTCTCTGAAAAACTATGATTCTTGTCCTATGAACGTTCGTCTGCCCCCAGCTCAGTGCTATAATGAAAACATGAGCATCCCCAGGAGGCATACACTGTGTCTACCTCTTCCTCAGAAGGGTCCAGTAACAAACCACAGGCCAGTTTCACCCTGGGGAACCAATGAGTTTTCTGGGCTTACTTACAGAGTGCTCAGGGAGGAGTCAGGCAGGAACACTGGGGTGGGATGGGGGAGTACTGCAGGTGCCCCCAGCATGAAAACGGTTTCTCCAGATCCCACATAGATGGAGTCATCTTCCCCAACAATCTCCGCTCCTTCCCCAAGCTCCCAAGTGCAATTAAGGCAGGATTACATACAAATGGCCTGAGGCCATGGGGGCTTGGAACTCAGGTGAGGATCCCATGACCCTCCCTCTCCCTCCTTTTAAGGAGAAACAGCCACCATCAACAGGCTTCATTGTGATTGGTTCTTACAATAGGCGTGGTTTATCTGCTGAAGATGGTGGTGGTTTCATTTGGAGGACTGCGTTCTGTAAACTAAGGGGAACTCTACTCCACAGATACCCTGGCAGAGGGCTTGCCTGTGAGTGCAGAACTTCCTCCCAGGTAGCTTGTTCATCTACCATCTGACAGTGGCTACCTACAAATAGCTGGCTTCCCTCATGTACGGGACTCCTACCTGGCATGAGCAGCCCAGCTATGCCACATGCAAGTGTCTTTGCTCAACCTGAAAGGAGGCTCCCAGAATCCGGAAGGTTCCAGTGACTGGTGAAAACCTCCTTTCCCACGGACAGCCTGAGTCCTGACCTCGCTCAAGTTTTTGGCAGAGATGAGACTGGCAGAGGTTTGGCTTGGCACGACCTCACTTTTTTTTACCCTCCAGCACCTACACCTGTTTTTCTCTCAGCTGCAGGGCTCATGACCCTGGTCTGCAGTCACTGGGTACTTCTCACTCTATGTTCCAAGATGACGGAGTCTCCTTGAATGTCCCAACCAAATGTGCCAACATTGCCTGGGGCTTGGTTAGAAATACAAGGCTCCTGTTGAGTCAGAAACCCTGTTGGAGGACCAAAGAGTATGGATTAACAGGTGTGGGAAAGTGTGAGAGCCTTCACAAAAGCAAGGAGGAAACAGACACATGAGCCTTAGAATAAAGGGAAGGCAACACCCCCGTAAGTGAACCCTGACATCAGTGGGGTGGCCAGGGACCTTCAGCTAGCTCTACCTTGCATGTCTGTGTTCTGGAGGACTTTTCAGGATCCCAGGGTATCTTCAGGATACCATGTCCAGAAGAACTTTCAGATTGTTGCTTATAAAGGAAACATCGGGAGTCAAAGGTCAAGGTCACATGGGCCAGGTGAGTGTGACCTGCCAATTCCATCACGGGTGAGTCAGGTTAGCTAACTGATTCTAAAGAGTAGCACATTAAAGTTGGAAGACATCTGATAGAGGATACACAGCCACCTTTGCTAATGGAGGAACTCAATTGCACATTAGAACAGGATGTTGGCTATGATCACAGCAGAGTTAGGACAAAATAGGACCTCTTGCTGTGGACAAAGCCAGTCATCTCTCTCTGGATCCGCTTGCTCAGAAAACAAGATGTGAAAACTCCTTCCTCCCAGCTGCCTGGTGCACTGTCTCTAGCACACTTCCAGTGAACAAATCAGCAGATGCTCTTGTTCTGTCTTTGGAGAAATGTCAACCAGAATAATGTGGCTCCCAAATCCTGAGAAAACCAGCCACTACTTCCCCTCTCCAGGCCCTGCTGTGGAGAACCAGGAACTCTCCCTGAACACTCCACCTGTCTTACCTCCCGTCAGCCTATAGGTCTGCACCCCTGGCAGACTCCCCTATCTACTTCAGAAACAGATCGGTGTATTTCAATGAGGTTTAAAAAGCCATCTCCCAGGGATTTACACGACTGACTTTGAAGGAAGGCAGGAACAAGCTGGCCTGGCTCTGCCAGTATAAATACAATTTTCATGCTACTTATTAGCACCATAGATCTCTTCATCCTGTGGGTTCTGTAACCAGAATCTTGGGGTTCTCTGGGACTCCTTGGACAGTGATGCACTCCTCACTATCAGTAGGGTGTGATCTCTCATTCTCTTTTCCCCCTATCCATCTGATCCAATCCAGTCTGCATTCTGTCTCCCAGGATATCTCAAAATATCTGGCTCATGGCTGGCTCCTTTCCTTATGTTTAAATGCAGTTCTGTATTCCCTGCCAATTCAATGGGTACTTGCAGAATGAGAAGCAGTTACAATGTTCAGTCCACTTTCTCCATCCAGAAATCTGGGCGGCTTTGAGAGGCTTTTGCATGCAGTTCTTAAATATTATGCTGAATCAACAAAGAACATGTCGCCAAACTTAAAATCTTGTGCAGTTGGCTGCTTTTCCACCCTAGCTCAGAACAAGGGTATACAATAAAGTGGTATGACATATAGAGAGTTTTAAATTTTTCTTGAATTACAACTTATAGTGAGAAATGCGTGCGGAGTCTGCAGGGCTCAGCTAAGGTCATTTCACGAGCTGAGCTCATCTAAGTATCTGGTTCTCAGACCATGAACCGGAGTCGTACCAGCAGGAGGGGTAGCTAGCCCTGGCCTGGGGCCCACGCCTCCTCCCCGAAGCATTCACTCACCCCACTTCCAGCCTGCAGATCCATGTGTTCATGCCAGCACAATGGTACAGTGTGTTCTCTTTGTGTTCTCTTGGCTTAACTCATCATTACTTCTGTAAGACATTTCATGTTTCATGTATGAGCTTGCTCATTTTCATTTCTATTTGGTTTTGAACATACCAGTGAACCACACATTTGCCCTGTTTAGTCACATTTTATGTACCCTTTTTTTCTAGTTTGGTGTCTGCTGCTGTGGTAAACAACATGACCAAACTACCTTGGAGGAGGAAAGGGTTCATTCCCTTGTATAGCTTACGGTCCTTCACTGAAGGCAACCAAGGCAGAACTCAAGGCAGGAGCCTGAAGCAGACATCACGGAGAAATGCTGCTAGCTGGCTTGCTCTCTGACTTTTGTCTACTCCCTTTCTTATACAGCCCAAGCACACCCCGCTAGGGGTGGCATCACACACTCCCATCAATCAAAACAATCTCTCACAGACATGACCACAGATCTGATGGAGACAATTATTCATTTAAAGTTCCCCCTTCCCAGTGTCTTGTTTGCAAGAAAACTAACTTGCAGGATATTACAGTGATGTGTCTCACAAACCATAGAATTTACTCATTTCAGGATTTTGAAGGGATGCATGTTGTGATTTCACTTAGTTGTGTACTTAGAAGTGGGTTAACATACTCATGCTACCTTAATAATGAGGGTTTGAGGAATGGTGATACCATCATTCCAAGAGGCTGACCCATGGCATATCCCCACTAGCAAGGTCTAAGAGGCTTGGTTTCTTAGCGCGGCCATTAACAATTGCTATTGTGAATTTTGTAACTCTCGGCCTGGATTTGATGTGTGTTTCCATGATGACTCATGATGGTGAGAATCTGTGTTTATCCTCTTGGAGAAACACCTATTAAAATCTACTTATTATTTGTGTATGTCTTTACATGTGCTTTCACCTTGGCATATGTATGGCTGTCAGAGGATAACTTAAAAAGCACGTGATTTTCTCCTTCTACCATGCAGTTTGTGGGGGGTCAAATGGAGACCATCAGGGTTGGGTGTGAGCATCCCCTTCTTAGCCATCTCACTGCCTCCCCTCAATCTTCTTTATAGACTTATTTTTTACTTTATGTGCATAAATGTTTTGCCTGCATGGATGTATATGTACCACATGTACCCAAAGAGGCCAGAAGAAGATGCTGTATCACCCAGAACTAGAGCTACAGCTGGTTGTAAGCCACCAGGTGGGTGCTGGAAACTGAGCTCTGAACTTGCAGCAAGTTCTCTTAACTGCTGAGTTACATCTCCAGCCCCCTTCTTCCTAGCAATCTTAAGAGCCTTGACTCTCCACATAATGCTGCACGTGTAATAAATATTGGTGCTTATTAAACTAGTGATGAATTAATAAATGTCAAGCTGTAAGAAGGGAACAATTCTCCTAGTACTGATCATCTGTGTATTTGCTTGGTGGAGCTGTTCCTAGTCACTGGATGCCAAGATTCAGTAGCTGGTGTGAAGTACAGCATCAGTTGTGTGCAATGCTGTTGACAGATGGGTGTGGCGGAACCTAGCCTTGCTGTGTGCTCACATGAATTCACGTGCACTGTGGCTCCCACTGAGCACACAGCCAATCTCATCTGCATGTGATCCTCACGCAACCCAAAGCGGTATATGCTGAGGCTCACTTCTGCTTCCTGATGGAGAAACAGGTACTGGTCAAGGTCAGCCCATTCAAAGAATCCATGCTCTGTGGCTACACCTTCCATAGCCAATTTTCTCCCCCTGTGTGGTAATGGCTGGATCTATCAAAATTGCTCACTTTCATTTTGTCCTTTTCCTAGAGAAAAGAGATGAGGTTTTAATGGGCAAAAGTCATCATGTCTTCCAAACCTTTTTGGAAAGTCCAGAGGATAAGGAGTCCTGAGTTTTTTCTGCTTGTTTCAGACTAGCATAAAATTGAGGACTCATTCTGTCATGACCTAGCTGTGCATATCTGGGTAAATCTAAGGGTAAATATGGAGGGCTATAAAGGTCTAAGTGTCTCATCTTTCCATGCATTCCCTGGTGTCCAGTTAGATAGCAAAAGTTGCTGAGTAAAAATGACCTTTTGTTAAATGATAAAGATATATAGTATGTGATATATTATGGTATGGGCTAAATATGGTACATTCACGGCCTGCCCATTGGTGGACATGCATGCCTTGATTCCACAAATACAGATTAGTTCTTAGCAATAGTCTCACTGAAACACCCATATAGATAATCATATGGCATATGAAATGACTCAAATTTGCCTCTAACATGGTAAGTTTACAGTCATTCCAGAACTAAGAGAGGGGTAAATAGATGGTGGGGAGGAGAATGAAGCTGCTGTGTCCATGAGGTGGAGGAAGGTACCCTGTCTCCAGGGAGGGTTTAACAAAATACGGTCCTGTAAAGTGTGAACACAGTACTCAGTATCACAGTCTGAAGTTGGATGAGGGTGTGAACAGGCTGTATAAGTGATTCAGGATACCTTTTCAAACCTCACTTGTGAGATACTGGATTCCAAGTCATGCAATGTATTATTCTATTAATTTTTCTTTCTGTGGAATCTCCTATGAACATGAAAGTAAATTTAAATATGCATGGACTATCAGAAGCTTAGCTGGAGGACAAGCATAATTGTCTTATTTTAAGTCTTTTCTGGATCAACATTTCTCGAATTAAAGCTGGATAACCACTCAAAATGCCTAACTGGTTCTACCTAAAAGGGCAAAGTATCCAAAGGGGAAACTGAGTCAAGCAACAGAGTCTCAGGATTCAGGCAATTTCATCTCTAACTCCATGTAGACTGACCTGTGAACCACTGTGTATGTGTGTCAAAGAGGGTCCAATTCCTCCCCTGTAGAGACTTCCTATTCTTTGCAGAATATTCTGCCGATGCTGCAGTCACCTTATGCCACTCACAAGAGAGAAGTGACTGTGTGACAGTCTCTGGTCTATCAGTTCCTTCCTGCCACTCGCCACTGACTCCATCCAAATCCTCCCCCACCGTCACTTGATCCGGAGAAGGAAGGTATAAAGTAACTTCCCCTCAAACGTTTGCCTATAAGATTGGAAGCATGGCAGTATATGGAGCTCAACAAATATTTGAGTCCCCGTCAAGTCTCTGATGCCTGAAGCTTGAGAAGAAACGCCTGTACGTGGTACACGCTGGGGTGACTCTAGAGAGCAATTTTGGATGTGTATTCCCAAAGGATTTTGAATGCTTTTAAAACATACACACACAATGTCCAAGGAAACTTCACACAATGTATGCATTCATTGACACATCATCCAGTACCCTGTGAACACAGACAATGCTTTACGTTCATCAAAGGAAGGGATTTTTCAAAGAGAAAACACAGAAGAACACACACCTAGCCAAGCCAGGACCAGACGCGGCCTGAAGCCTGAGACGATGAGGACAAACGCACAGAAATAAGGACCAGCACGATGTTAAGAATGTCCCACCTCCTAAAGGAATCTGCAGCTTTGTGTCTGTATCCCCAAGGCATGGTCCAGGAATCTTCTGCCCAGGATTCTAACCATGACTAAAAGTGATGCTTCCAGGCCTCGGGGTGAATGCGAATCTTCAGAGACTAAACTCGGACACCTGCATGGTTAGCTGCACCTACACAACCAAACGTTCAACACTTTACATGACTCAGGAGGGTCAGAGGTATTTATGGGAAGTATTAGAATTAACAATGGTGAATATAAAAAAAAAATAGTGAGAGCTGAGGTTATCAGTAAAGTGTTCACCTTGCAAGCATGCGTGAGGACATGAGTTCATTTCCCAGAAGCCCCACTAAAAGCAGAACAAAACTGGGTTTGGTTTGTTCTTCATCCCAGTGTGGGGAGGTGAAGACAGGTAGATCCCTGGGGGTCACTCATCAGTCAGCTTAGGATACTTGGGGAGTTCAGGCCAATGAGAATGTCTCAAAAAAAAAAAATCCCAAGGTGTATGGCACCTAAGGAGCAAAAGCCAAGGCTGTACTCTAGCGATAGCCTTGGCATGAATGTATATGCACACACCGGGGATTGGGGGAAGATGTTCCAAACAGCATCCACTTCAGAAGCAGCAGGAGGGTACAGAAAAAACGACTGGGAGCACTTTGCTTTGGCTGGAGCCTTGCAGCTGTGAGGAGGAACCAGGGGAGGTGAACCCCATACGCGCACGGTCCGTCTGCCTCCGCTCAAGGATGCTGTTTGTCTGTAGGCTGCCCAAGCAGATAGCCACATTTCCCTTAGGCCTCTTATGAGGCTTTTCATCTCTTTGTTACCTGCTTCAGTCCCTAGTGCGGTATCGTCGGGACCACTTGATCTCTTTCTAACACACGAAAACCTCCTTTAATCTGAGCTCTGACTCGATCATGCCTTCAGCCCATGGGCTTATGGCAAGCCACCTATCGGCTGTCAGCTTCTGTCTACGCCCCGACAGAAGGGACCAAGTAGCAGGGCCGTTGCGTGCAGGGTTCGGCAGTTGTGTGTGGGAGCCCTGGCACGTAGTAGGCACAGAGTAAAGAGATCGCTGTGCTGGAAGAACTATTGAAATTCTAGGGCACCGTGAGATGAGCGGGCTGTTTCCTTGACTTCCCCTTGGTTCTAACAAATCGCCCTCTCATCTGAATCTTCAGACTCAACCGTCTACGTGGTACAGTGATGAGCTCACTCCTTTTCCACTTGTGAGGCTCTTTTAAGACACGTCAGCCCGGGACAGCACCGACTCCTTGTGTTCCGATGGCCCCGTGCCAAGGCAAATGTTTAGGCTTGGCGGAGTGCTTGACAAGTTGCACTCAGTGAGAGTTCTGTGCTTTAAAGAGAGGCAAACCCAGGAGCTTTTGGCGAGGGGGCGGGCGGGCGGGCGGGGTGGGGGGGGGAGGCAGCAATCAGAGAGGCTGCTTTCTCAGCAGGCATATTATAGCCATACAGGTGCACTGCCTCCTGGTGACATGAGGTGAACATTTGACCCACAGAGCCTGGCGAAGCCATCCCTGGGAGAGCCTGGAGCAAGTGCGGTGCCGAGTGTATGCAGCCCTGTTTGACTTGGCTGTGGTCCCTGCCAACCTGGCAGCAAGCATAGCCCAGGGAAAAACAGCCTTGACATTGACTCTGGTCACTGCAATGCTCCGGGGCCACCTGTGGGTTTCACAACCTCCTTTCTATTGCCCACAGCATCCTGGCCACTTTAATTTGTGTTCCCAGAAAAGAAAGATCCCATTGCTCTCTTGCTCTGGTACTCAGTATCCGGTCCAGGTCGGCGCCTAAAGGCACTCACCTGTGCACACCTCCTACTGCGGGGCACTGGGCCAGCTGCACCCCCGGAAGTCTTTGTTCATTCCGCTCTCTCTCGCTCTCTCTCTCTCCTGTTTCCAAGCATCAATAAATATGCAAGTTCTGTTGCGATGGGGGAAGAAACGAACGTTCAGTAAGCACCTGCCTGGAGCCAGGTGCTTTCACACACAGCGCCTTGTTAATCCTCACAGCCACGCTATAGGCAAGAAGTTAATACCTATATTCATTTGATAAAGAGAGCGAGCTTCTGAAGGCTTAAGCTACCGGGAGGCAGAGATCATCAGTGTCACCCAGATTTGTCCCCTGTCTTCTCCATCTCGGTTTATGGTCTTTGCCTTCACCGGGATGCCTCCTGCTGTGTTCTGGAAAGAGCAGTGCCAGTGGGTTTTGAGGAGCCCTGACATTGTCATTTCTGGGAGAATCATTGCTTCTCATTCAATGGTTATAAGATGAAGGAGTAGATGACAGGTTGTCTCTTGGAGTGCTTTCATTTTGACTGTGTCACGTGCACCTATCAACACTGACTATAACATGTGTAGAGCGGCTACCCTTTGTGTCCAGTGATCGGTCCAGTGTCCAGTCCTGATGTTGCCTGCCTGTCTGCAGAGAAGAGCAAAGCTGTAGCCTTGATGGAACTTTATTGTGGGCTCCATGATGGAAGGTAACCCTAAAATATCCAGAGGCCTTTCTATCCCAAGAGAAATAACATAACAATCCAGTTAATGAGGGCCATTTAATTAATATGTTTAAAACAGACCACTGTATGGCCTCCAGTTCAGCACTGCCTTGGGTATTGGCTCTGCTCTGATGTGTCGCAAATCAAAGCATCCACACTGAAGCATCCCAGAGCACAGCATGCTTTGCAGCCAAACTAAATGGCCACACAGATAGATGCAAAGGGTAGCAATGGGAAGGATGGGAGACGAGACCATGTGCCGGGCACCGTAGTATGCAACTGGTAAATGGACACTTTCACCTGCCCAACAGCACTCACAGAGAAAGCAGATCATGTTCCCATTTTACAGCTGGGTAAACTGAAGCCCAGGAAGGTCACATAATCAGCTCCTGGTGAGGGGAAGGCTGGAGCTGAACCCCATTGGTTGCTGTAGGCAGGAGACTGCCTGGTCTCTTTGTCTCCAGTCTTCAGCCCCTGGTCTCAAAGACTAACACGGGAAAGCTGCAGTGATGAAATCTGTTCTTTACTTTGAAACAGAAAGAAAACCAACAGTTACTGAGTAGGCCTGACATGCTGGCCATGCGATGTATGTCATGGGAAGTCATTCTTGTCGCACACCTTGTTTTTCTGGTATGGTTGGTTGTTACTTTGCTTTTCCGGCTCCTTGTTCTTTGCTTTTTCGGAGAACCTGCCACCCAGCTCCCAAATAATCACACTGAGTCTTATTCTTTCTTATAAATGCCTGGCCTTAGCTTGGCTTGTTTCTTGCTAGCTTATCTTAAATTATCCCCATCTACCTTTTGTCTCTGGGTTTTTTCCTTTCCTTGGTTTGTGTATCTTACTTTCACTCTTACTCCATGGCTGGCTGCGTGGCTGTGTGGCTGCGTGGCTGTGTGGCTGTGTGGCTGCATGGCTGTGTGGCTGCGTGGCTGGTCCCTGGTGTCCTCCTCTCCTTGTTCTCTTTTCACTCCCCAATCACCACCCCCAAGATTCCTTTTCTATTTATTCTCTCTGCCTGCCAGCCCCACCTATCCTCTCTCCTGCCTTGCTATTAGCCATTCAGCTCTTTAATAGACCAATTGGGTGTTTTAGACAAAGTAACACAGCTTCACAGAGTTGAACAAATGCAACATAAAAGAATACAACGTATCTTTGCATCAGTAAACAAATGTTCCAGAGCATAAACAAATGGAACTAACATTTTAAATTAATGTTCCACAACATTGTGGTACCTTGAGTGAACCATGGCTAAGAAATCAGAAAGGGCTCCTTGTGTGGGGAGCAGAAATTTTGACTCCCCATGGTCTTTCTGACTGCATGTCCTATGTACTACCTGACACCCACTGTTGGAGCAGGTCAGTGTTACTGGGCTGCCTACTCTCCCACCCTGTAACTGCTTCCTTGTTTCTGGCATGAAAATGGATTACACATCAGTACAATCTTCAAGACTCACGTATGTTAGGGAGGACCCTCATTTGAATAATAGAAATAAAGACTGCAAAAAATAACGGTAGCGAGTCAAGCATTTAGTTGTGTACGTTTGCCTAATGTCCACAGATCCACATTTCCATGGACCTGGGAGGGGTCAAGCACAACATACCTATCCCTTCTGCCCTCCAGACCCTAGTGCAGGTCGCTGTAGAGAGTGGAACATGAATGCCTGGTGTGTTTTCCGGCCACCTCGTGAGTGGGTGTGACAATGACAGGTAACGAAGCTAAACAGAAAAGCATGATCTGCCCTGGGGGCCTCCATGTAGATTCTTGTCTTTGTGGCATGTCAGATCGAGCCATGATCCAAGGCCAAGGAAGACCACAGGAGGGACTGTTGAGCTGCTGGTATGACTGGACTTTTTAAACTCTATCCAACTACCAGAAAGAGGCCTCAAAGAGCACATGCTGACAGCCATCTTGGAATAGATTGAATTTATGGAATCAGCTTGCTATTAAAATCAGGTTGACTCAACGAGATAGCTTCTAGTTTTAACGCAACCACTTTCAAGAGAGTGAGAGAGAGAAAGGAGTGGGAGAGAGGAAGCCAGAGAGAGAGGAAACAGAGACAGGCTGTTGCAAACGAAGGAGGCATTTCTCGGCATCCCGACCCTCTCCCCAGGTGCGGAAGAAGCAGCGCACGTCTGGTGTTTAAGCTTCTTTTTACACGTGCTTCTTCCCTCCCTCCCTCATTCCGTGTGATCACGTGTGTCTCTAACCTCTACTTACTTACCAAAATGCATGACAATCTGTTCAAAGGCACACAAGCTAATCCCATTTTAAAATTAGGCAATTGTCAAATTGCTTCAAGCTGCTAAAGAACAATGGTAGACAATCTTCTGGGCTGTTTCGAGCCCCTTGGAATCCTACATTTGACCCCAAATCATTCACTTTCTTAAATCATCAAGGAAAAAAATTAATGGGAAATAGCAAGTTTTAGAGTTGCAATGGAGGCCTCATGTTGCTGGCTGATTTAAGAAATAAGCTTTTGGAAGTTGTTAGAACACAGGTGCACAGGAACCCAGCTGTTCTCCTGCACCTTTTGGCTCCATCCCAAGTCCCATGTCAAGAGGGACTGTGGATGCCTTACCAACAAGGAAGCTTCTGGCAACCGTGAACCATGCCACTGAGGGGAGTTCAGGGTGGCTGTCTCCCCCAGAGGGCCAGGGCCAGATGCTGTCAGCACAGGTCAGCATAGTAAACATGACTGTTACCCCTCCCTAGACGAGGAAAGCAGAGCATCAGAAAAGAGGGGTTCAGCGGCTTCACACAGACAGACAGACAGACAGACAGAGAAGGAATCAATACAAGCTAGAAGAATGGAGGTAAGGGTTGCCTCTGCCTAGTGTACGAGGCAAGGTAGAGACTCTACCTGGAGTTACCAAGATGAAAGGAATAAAAGTCATGTTGTTACAAAACACTTCTACTTGGAGAATCAGAATTTCAAAGAATTTCAAAGATGAGAGTCAGTATTTCTAAAGAATGTCCCAGATTTTCCTCGTGCCCATGGCGGCTTAGTGACTTCATTTCAATCTCTGATTTCACAAATGAAAAAACAAAAGAGCAAGAGACTTAAGAGACACTGGCCTAAGTTGCTCAAGGCCAAGTCCATCCCTCCCCCTCCCCCGCCAACTGATCGGCTGCACTCCTGAAGGACCTAGACCTCCAGTTCCCATGATGCTGTCCTTCTAGCATCCCTGTTTGTGGGGCAGCCAACTTCTCAGCTGGAGAGGACGCTGTGTCGCTGGCCTGTTTCAGGTTTCACTGTGAAACCCTTTTGTTTAAGAACAAGAATCTTTTCTTCCTTGGCAGGCTGCCTTCTCTTACACTACAAATAATTCTTTCTTTCAAACAAAGCTAAGCCCTCCTAAGGCTGGCAAAATCCATCCCAATCACAGTGCCGTTTCTCCTTGTAAGTTCCATGATGTGTTCAAGCCTTTTCTGTCTTGCTGGGTGTTGTGTCTTCCTTGTAGTCCTTGTGATACAGTCAGCGGGATCGCTTTATGGACAGAATCCTTTTGATTCATTTGTTTTATCCCAAAACTTAAAGAATGTTTATCCTGGCCCCTAGGTAAGTTGACAGACTTTTTCTATGACAGCCAGGTAGTAACAACCTGGCTGGTCACAGCTTCTCAATTCTGCGATCCCCAGGCCACTATCCACAGCATGCCAGCACTCCCGAATTTTCCAGTTAGAGCTCACTCACAAGACAATTTCTCTGTCCTAGTCTGTGGCCCCCCCTCTGCTGTTTACCTACAGGCCCAGGGACTTTAGAACTCCCCCCAAACACTACAACGTCACCTTTCACCCTGGTTTGTGGGGTTGCATGCGGAAGGGACTAAGACCCGTTAAAGGCCTTGCCACAGAAAGCTGGGTGAGTTTCAGGCCTGACTGGCTAGCACCAACAGGCAATCTAAATAGAAGAACCCATAAACCCAGTGAAACCTTAGAAAGACATGTGACATTTGCCTGACAGAAGGAAAGGAGAGCCATTTGTGGTTGGCTTGGGGGATGCTCTTACAGTCTAGGTCCACTTGCCTGGGTCAAAGGTAAGGCTGAGCAGTGAGCAGAGTTTGGCTGGCTGTGTAGCCGTACTGTAAAGGAGCATACACGCCTAGGTAAGTATTTGCATCCCGGCCCTGCAGCCTGGACCAGCTGGCACAAGACACTGACCACAGCACTTTTCCTGTGCTGTTTTCCTAAAGGACAAATGTGACTCCTGTTATTTCATGTCTTGGCACCAACATTCACAAGAATATTTTGCTTGTCGGTTATTTTGTGTTTGTTAGCTCTTACATCTTTATGCCAGTTTCGTTTCCGAAGCAAAACAATAGGAAGCGACGGCGTGAAAGTCAAGTCCATGGTGAGTGGAGGGATTTTCGAAAACCTGGACTCATCTTGGCAGCGGGATGGAAGAAAGCGACACAGCAGAAGAAATGTGCACAGGGAAGTTTAATATAAGGAATTCCTGGCCACAGTTAAAGGGTAGTAGACAAGGGGACTCCAGTCTCCTAGAACTGAGAGAATTCTACAGAAAGGCAAGTTTGGAAAGGCCTCCAACTTCAGAAGGGAAGGTTCATTGTCGCCTGGAACTATGTGGTCAGGAGCAAGCTGAAATCTAATTCCCAGTGCAGAGGAGAGCAGGGGTCCCAGCTGCAGAGTGTAAGGGCACGGTACTGGAATCATGGACACAAGGGTTCAGCACTGGAAGCCTGCACAGGAAGAGGAGGGAGGGGCCTGGGGACTAATGAAATCCTGCATACCTATGCCCCTCTAGACAGCACGCAGTCAGCACAGGCAAGGTTATAGTTGTCCAGGCAGTTCCAGGCAGGAGGCCTGTAATACCTGTGGTCTCCAGCCTCCATGCCAGGGACATCAGAGGCCATTGTGTATAAGGCTGGGAGGGTATAGAGTGGACACACCTTTAGGGCTAGAAGCTAGGGCAGTCTTCCTTTGGTGTCTTCGTGCCACGGGACCTAGGCAGGGTCAGACCCCAGGTGACTGTATCGAGCCCCTGCGCCTGCACTGGCCCTGTACCAAGCCTTTATGGAGAAAGCCCTCACTGCATTCGCTTTGGAAGCAGCACTGGGGAATTCTGTCTGCTAGATCAGGACAGAGATGGCCTTGACACTTCAAGGAAAGGAGGCCATAACTGCCACTGCCCTAGTTAGTTTGGATATCTGCCGGATATTTGCCCCATAAATACCATTCTCTCCTGCCTCCATTCTTTTCTTCAAATAATTCTGTAATAACTTAGAAATGATTAATTTTATGTGGTCTCCAAATTTTCTGCCTATAATTATTTCATTACTTAATTTAGGCATGGAAAAAATGTGTGTGTGGTGTTCTGGACATTGAACCCAGGGCTTCACATGTGTTAGGTGGGCACTCGCTGACTGAGCTATGTCACCAGCCCTATACATTTCACATGACTATGAATAATTCATCCATACTATTCAGTGACTTTTTGCACACACTGCCATCGACAAGCTGGTTTTCCATCATGAGTCATTGCCCAGTATGCTGCCCTGATCAGTGCTCTGGCCATTTTGGGATTCTTAGGATCTTCAACCTGCCCAGAGGCTCTGAGCTAGGGACCTTTGCTATTATTCGGCCTAGAATCCCCCCTATGCATTCATCTCCAGATGATTCTTCCTGGAAGGCTCTTCTCAAACACAATATAAGCAAAGGAAACATGTTTCCTAGCACCCCACTCTACACAACCACTGTCTCTCCCTCAGTCTGCACTTGAATCTTCAGCATTGATGGGTCTCTGACTTGTTCAGAAACCTCCCATGCAACAGGACATGGAACAGGGGTCTGGTTCTGTTCCTGTTATTAAATATGGAGGGTCACAACCTGTGCCCCATGTCAGGTCTAGCCATGCACCCTCAATAATCTAACTAAAAGAGCAAAATTGGAAGTAGAAAGCTGAAAGAATATTCAACTTGGCCACCCTGAGAAGAGACAAAGAATTCCAGCAAACATGTCTGCCATCTCCATCCTGAAGTAAGAGCAAAGTTGAAATAGGGAGCCAACGATGTGCACAGTCAAGCACTCCTGGTTAAGGTGTGGTCCTGCCCACCACTGACCCATCCTTACTTGGGCTCCAGTATCCCTCTATAGGGTGATCCGACAAGTCAGTACAACTGTCTGAAATCTTTGGGAGACACTTTCCCCCTGTAGCTGGTACCTTTCCCTTCTCCCAGAATAAGATTCTTGAAGAAATTCCCGTTTCCTTGGGGTCTGTTGTGTCGACAGTCTGAGAGTCAGATCAAAGGGCATGAGTGTCTGTGTAGAGCATCTTCCTTTGTGCCTGGTACAAAACTCCCCTAAGCTGTGTCCTCAGGAGCTGTGCCTGTGCCTTGGAGGGAAGTGCCACATGCTGATTCCTGGGCCTGCTCCAAGCGTGGTTGGATAGAACCTACATGGTCATGTCTGCAGCTGTCCACGGGGAGAAATGAATGAAGGATCTCAGCAATAAAGAGCCAGGGACATGGCCCCAATGGCTATGCTGATGCCTACAGAATAACACAGGGAAAGGGATGGTGCTGCTGGTACCAGCCACCTGGGAGAGTCCTTGCCATAGAGAACAGAACATCTTGTCCCATCTGGGTCACATTCTTCCATCTCTGTTTGAGTATAACATGGAACATCGAGGGGATCCCTATGGAGACTAGCCTTGCCAGACCAACAGCCCAGTCCCTGAATTCCAATGCCCACCCTCCCACCAGCTCCTCAACCCTCCAAACCCCACCTGGCCTTTCAAGTACTTCCCTTGCCCCCCACCTACTATTTACCGTTTGCTCCAATATAGTTCTATCTCAAAGTCACTGTAGGTGATCTCAAAGCATTGTAGGAAAGTGCTATTCGGGTCTAGCTAAAATCCATACACTGAAAATGCAATCCAGTGTGATGGTTTGAGGTGGCGGGGACTGTGAGAAGGAACTAGGTTGTGAGGGTGGGGCCCTCACCATCAGTATTAGTGCCATTTTTGAAAGAGGCCCCAGGGCAAACCTGGCCTTCCTCTTTTCATCTGTAACCAGGAACATCATCACCCTGCCAGTGCTCTGCTGTCAAGATCTCAGCCTCTAGAACTGTGAGCAGTAACGTTCTGAGATCCTGCAGCCCTCTTAACTGTTGTTCCGGGCCGAGAGTGGCCATGAGGAAGAAAGAAAGAAAGAAGCAGCACACCATCTCATGAAGTCTCGAAAGCCACAAAAGCTGCCGGGGTCACTGCTGCTCTAACCTCGAGTCTTGGGGTTCGTTCCTGATCTGCAGGCACCACAGGACGTGACTATGGCAAGACCTCCCAGCGGGCTAGAAGACAGAACACTAGTCAGACAAGCTGGGGGGAATCATCCAACAGCCAAGAACATAACCTCCCCTGGGCCAAGTCTCCTGGCCTCCTCTCCTCAACCACCACGGGCTCTGGCTGATGGGAGTTTGGAAGATATTCTTGTTTTACAGTCCAAAACATGCAAAAAAAAAAAAAAAAAAAAAAAGGAAAGAAAAAAAGTAAGAAAAAGGCACAGAACTGACTTGGTGGCTTGCTTTTTTTTCCGAGAGATTCCTCTCTAAAAGCTTACATGTGTTCCATTTTATTGTTTCACTTGCAAAATAGGGAATTTGAACCTATGGAATTATTATAATTGTACATAAAGAAACCTCAAGCCAGGGAGTGATTCCTTTACACATATTAAACTAATTTACTCATGAAAGGTCCTGACCAATGGGCTTCCAGTGTGGCCCAGAGAAAAATTGATTTTTCCCACTTCAATTTCCCTCTCACTATTCCTCTGCTTTCTTCTAAGAAAACATGTCCTGAAGATATCAGCGTTATCTCTAAAATTTTATTCGTGGAGCATAGTGAGTTTTGCTGTGCTTGTTTCCAACTTTCCTGAAGCGTTATAAAGATATGACACGGCACACTCACAAAACTGTGCATCGAACAAAACGTGGTCTGAATTAAGCCTCAGCCACAAGTTACCCCAGTGTACCACAAGTCAACTCTGGTGTAGGCCTCGGGATGTTACGGAATTTTAGAACTGTGAGATGAATGCCAGAAGGGGCTCCTAAAAGCATCATGCTCAGCCCCTTCATCTCATTCAAAGGCCATCAAATCATTCTGGAGAAATGAAGACTGGTCCTGCCCTGTGTCTACATCCTGCAGATGTGAGGTTGGGTTCTGGGTCCAGAGCTGTTCCTGGGCTATCGCCTGGCCTGTGCAGGATATACATGCAAGGAGTTGTGTGGCCAGGGAAAGAGTTGGCCTGACGGAGAGCTGAAAGTCCTCTGGATCCTGGGTGCAGCTGAACGGCCAAGAAAGTTGGATGAGGTCTACCTGTTCTAACTTTAGGAGACACTTGGCAGCCAGTGCTTGCGGTGAAACTTCATGGGAAATGACTTCTCCCTGCCTGTGCCTGAAAATCCATGTGGTCCATCTCTACAGAATTCCCATCCTGAGAACACACACATACATACACACACTCTGTTCTCTACTCACTCAGCCTCTCTCCAAGGTTTGCTTCCTGGCCACCTGCAGTTGCTTGGGGATAAGAGCAGTGGTCAACTGTACCATGGAGTTTGTTAGTACAGACACCAGTAGATTGGCAACACATGTCATGTTTTGATAAGTTTGCTGTGGTCAATAGACTAAGAGTGAGAAGTTAATGGCAGCAACCAGGTAAAAGAGAATGAAATGAAAGCAAGATTCTACATCTTCTGGTCTGTTCCCTCAATCAGATAGCCAAGTAGCTGCTGGTCTTTAACATAAATTGCTAAACGGTCTTATTAATAAAAAACCCAGAGCCATATATTGGGGTAAAAGCTGAAAGATCAGAGAAACAGAACAAGCCAACCATGTTCTTACCTCTACAAAATCCTTAGCCTCAAGAGAAAGACTTCCTGTTGACTCACACCTTATATACCTTTCTGGGCCCTGCCATCTTCCTTCCTAGTGCTGGGATTAAAGGTGTGTGCCACCACTGCCTGACCTCTATGTCTAAAATAGTGGCTGGCTCTGTCCTCTGACCCCCAGGCAAGCTTTATTAGGGTATACAATATATTACCACAGTGGCCCCCAGAGGTCTCTGGCTGTTTCTTTTTGCAGTATGGAAGCAATGAAGTCACAGACCTTCAGAACCACAGTGCCTCCTCAACAACTCTGTGAAGGAGCTAGACCGAGGCTGGGTCTGTGGGAGACACTGAGGAGAGTAGAGTTGATGCCCCTGAGGTCACTGGAGTCTGCTGTAGATAAAAGGCCGCAGTGCCCAGCTGGAAACGCTCTACTCTGGCTGTCATGAGGTGGGCCCGACACCCTGCCTTTTTGGTACCCTTGGCATTATTGGGCAATGAAAATCCAGAAGCATAAGTTCACAGAGCTCCTAGGGGTGGAATCTGATCATCGGCTAGATGCCCAGCGTGTGGGTGGAGGACCTGCCTTTCTCTCCTCTCAGCAGGAATGGATTTGTATTCTCCCTGAGAAAATTCTCTATCGGAGGGAACACACTATTAAAGTCAGTTTGGGGCAGCGTCGTTATTCTGCCTTTCCCCTGTCTTCCTTGGGTTCACAGTCCCAACACTCATCCTTCTAGAGTGCCAGACAGGCACAGTCTCACTCTTCCTTTACAATTCTCCTTGATCATAGCTCCCGTGGGACAGAAGCAAGAGAGAACTGCCATCGCTCCACACCGGGATGTTTTTCCATCCTCTTCTCTGTGTCCTCTAATTCATCAATGGTGGGTGTGTCACATTTCATAGTCAGATTTTCAGAACTGCTGCTATGTTTTGACAAAGTCATTTCCTGGGCGATTACACTGTCAGGAGTTAGTCTAGGTCTTTGGATAGAACAGTTAACAGAAGTGATTAAAACCCCTGACTATTCAGAGGCAAACATTGTCTCAGTGTGGAATTAATGATTTAACAACAGAAAAAATGATCCCCTTTGGCTTCTTACAGTTTAGAGAGTGAATTCCGTTTTGTTTGACATTTTACTGGTAATTATATAATTCTTGCATTCACCATCATCGGATGACCATTCATCTAATTTAGTGGCTAATAAGTCCCTTCAATGCTGTTCCACGTGTCTTTTAAATTCAACATGCAACTGGAACTCTTAATTGCTTTTGTGATCCTGTCCATATTCTTTTATTTTATATATGTTTTTCGAGACAGGGTTTCTCTGTTTAGCTTTGCGCCTGTCCTGGATCTCTCTCTGTAGACCAGGCCGGCTTTGAACTCACAAAGATCCTCCTGGTTCTGCCTCCGAGTGCTAGGATTAAAGGCATGCGCCACCACCGCCCGGCTCTCTTATAATATTTAAGATAAGCCATTTTCATTTATTGATAAAGTGGATTTGCCTGAACTTGGACCCTATATCAGTCAGAATTCAATAACAGAAACAAAATGGTAGCAGATACATACTAATAATATTTGCTATAATAATACTTATTGCGAGGATTTGGCAGGTACAAATGTGTAGGCTGACTCTCAAGATAAAAAAACTCGGCATGAGGGCTTCTTTAAAGGCCCAATGGAAGCTGCTGTCCATGGTGGATGGGAAATGTTTTGGAACAGGAGAGTGCATCAGCTCTGTGAATTGAGGCCAGGCTTGCACTGCTATAGAGTACTACCCCCCCTAACTAATGTTATACAGGGGTAGGGGCTTCGATCTCACCTCCCACACCCCTAACTGCAATATCCAGATGAGTAAGATTGCCTCATAGTGCACCTCATCTTGCACAGACACATAAAACCAGTCCTCTGTTTTCATGTTCTCTGACCAGGTTTCACATATTGCAGGCTGGCCTTGAACTTGCTGTGTTATGGAGGTCTGACCCTCCTGCCTCCATAGGCCTGCACCACCATACAGTCTCAGGGATGAACCCAGAGCGTTGTGCGTGCCGGACAAGCACTCTATCAGCTGGGCTACGTCCCCTTCCCTTGTTTTGTTTATGGATGGGTCTCACCATGTGGCCTTGGCTGGCTTTGAACTTGCTACGTCGTCCATGGTGGTCTCAAACTCACATCTTCCAGCCTCAGCCCCCGCGGTGCTGGGATTATAGGTGTGCACCGTCACACGCAGCTCGTGATTTTCATTTCCGGTTATATTTCAGCAGGCAGTTTTTCTGCAGATATTTACCTTCAGTGTTAGACCTCACACTGGCACAGAAGGCTACTTCTTGAAAGAGTATGAACAAGTAGTTCAATACCATGAGCAATGTGGAGCACGAGCTGGGTCCTCTGCCCCTGGTTACCTTCCTCTGCTCTACGGCCCAACTTGAGTCTGTGTCAACGTTGACTCTGTGCCATTATGCTCAATGTGGTCTTATCGCCCTTTTTTTTTTTAAATCTCTAACTGATACATTTTGATAATTAGCTGTTGCTAGGGGGCTAATCCAAAAGCTTTACTCCAAGTGAAGTAAACCTCAGGCTCACTTTTCCTCCTTGGGTATCATTTCTTAATGGCCGGGAAGACCTCTTTGCATTTTTCTAGACATTTTTATATGTATGTGTCAGTGTGCACACACAGTCTGTCTGTCTGTCTGTCTGTCTGTCTGTCTGTCTCTCTCTCTCTCACGCACACACACGCACACATGCACCTCCACAAGGAGGTCAGATCCCCTGTGATTGGAGTCATGGTGGTGGTAAGCTGCCTGATGTAGGAGTTGGGAAGGGAACCTTGTCCTCTGAAGAGCGGCAACCACTGGCAGCCTCTGAGCCTTCTCTCTAGACCCCACTTTACATTTTTTACATTCCTGAGCCTTCACAGGCTTCTATGTCATCCTCAGAGTTAAAGTAGTCAGTGTCCATCACAGGCTACTAAGCCCCAGGTCACCTCTTGGTATCGACCCTTGTTTTGATAGCTGAAAGGTGAACTGGCCGGATGTGAAGTCACTGGTCCCCGCATCTCCCTTAAGCATCATTTCTTCTGATCTTTCACAGTCCTCTTGTGTTAAAAGGTTTTGGGGCAGGGGGAACCTTCAGACAAATTGTTTTTATTCACCCTGATGGTGGTGTTTTAGCCAGGTTCCCTCTTTATTTTTAAAATTGTCTAGTTCATTAGTGTTTATCTCAAAGTTGACATTACCACATCGACTTCCTTAACAAAAGGTGGAGACTTTCAATATGTAGATGAAATCTTTTGTCTCAGAAAAAAAAATAGCTTTATATCTTTTCCCTTTCTAACTTTAAATACTTCTATTGCCATGGTTTCCTGTATCTCTAGGGACTCAAATATGTAGTGCCTATTCAAATATGTAGCTCTTCTAGGCTCTACGGCCATCTTTTTCTTCAGCACCTTTTAATCTTGCGCTTCCACCACCTTCTCCCCATCTGGTATTTCTCGGCCCTGGCTCTCAGCAGATTTGCTGGCTGTCTAGGGCAGTGGTTCTCAGCCTTCCTAATGCTGTGGCCTTTTAATATACTTCATGCTGTGGTGATCCCCAGCCATAAAATTATTTCCGTTGCTACTTCATAACTGTAATTTTGCTATTGTTACAAATCATAATCTAAATATCCTCCTGGCCCGACATGCAGAAGGTCTCAGGCAAACCCTGTGAAAAGGTCATCTGACCCACAACGGGGTCGGGACCCACAGGTTGAGAACTGCTGGTCTCGGTCCCCTGCTTCATGTTTGAGCTGTTTCCCACTTCCTCGTCTCCCACTCTTGCTATGAAGCCATGCTGCGACACAATCCACTATGTCCGGTCGACTCTCGGTGTCTTCCCTCCAGCCTGTGTTTCTGAGTGATGGCTTTTCTTCTCACAGTCAACCTTTTCTCTGTGTTGTATTCTGTTGTCGGGTTTAATTGGGAAACAATGCTGAATATTTTTCATTTGCCTCAGACTACATGATTTTTATGCTGAGTGATAGAGTGTCAAGTTTCTCACAGTCTTTTATTTGTTTGTTTTTTATTCTTTTGCTTTTTTTTTCTGTTTTCCATTTGTTTGTTTAAGACGGTTTTTGCATGCCAGGCTGGCCTGGAACTCACTCTGCACCTCACACTGTCTTCAGACTCTCTCTGCACCTACCCCAGCTTCTTAAGTACCCGTGTTTCAGGCTCCGGTTGCTCTCGACCGCTCACATTCCTGCTGTGTCTCTGTTTGGACTGCTCAGTGTTGAGCTGGTTAGATCGCCTTCCATCCTGTGTATAGAATTTTCCAGAACTCGGGAGGAACCCAGAGTGTGTGAGGATCTTAAATGAAGTTCAACCTGAAAGGCTCAGTAGCTTTCTGACGCCACCTCGTTCTTCCAGGCAGTCTCTGGGACTCCCTCTTCAGGGATGATCCTTTTCTGGGGCCTCAAGTGGTTCTGACCCAGCCCCTGCGCTGCCCAGTTTCCAGATCATCATTGCCACAGGTGCAGCTGGAGATTTTCTCCTGGGGATGATTCGCCACCTTCAGAGAGGGCACTTTGCGGGTCTGTTCTCGGGCCACCTCCTGGCTGTCTCCCTTCCCCAGCCTGTTCCCCGTTCCTTCCACACACCAGCCTCCCTGCTTGATTCAGGGACTCTGGCAGACTTTCAGAGATCTCTGATGTGTGTGGAGATCGCAGCTCTCCCATCTCCCTGTTGCTTCTGTAGAGACCCAGAAGGAGATGCCTCCGTGCTGGCTTACCCTCGGGGCTCACGTGGGAAACTTCTTAAGGACTTTATGATGCACTAGTTTCTCCATTCATGTCATACCTTCTGTAATGCTCCACCAGTGTTCAAATCTGAATCTCCTTGTCTGGAGAACAGTTTGGAGATGTTTTCATCATGTCTTGTAAGCAGGGTCTACCCAGGGAGCCATTCCTGTACAAGTTCCGGAGGGTAACTACAGTAAGCCATGATTATATATTTTTAAAAAATGCCATGATTCTCAGCCTGAACAGTAGAGGTCAGCTGTACACATAGTCTGCTTTTGTTCCATTCCACTTATCTTTTTAGAGTGTATTTGATCCATTAAATTCAGCTCAGGACCGGCTGGGATCTGGGACCCTCTGTTTGGAAAGCTCTCATCTAGACAAGTTCATTCTCAGTCTGTCTGACCTGTTTTGTAATCTTCTTGTCAGCTATAGTATGAGTAGTGACAGTCCATGGCCAGGTCTCCATCTTTTCTTTGCTCATCCCCATCCTTGAAAACTTCTAGCTGGTGTCCTTGTCCGTCATCAACAACAGTCCCAGGCAGCAAATTGAACCACATCTGCAGACTGAGCCGGAGGGGTTGAAAAGAGGAGATTGTAAGGGAGAACAATAAAGCCAAGATTGAAAGGCTCTGCAGACGAAGAACAAAGGCCCGACCCAGGTTGTGTTTTCCTTCGGTCTATGCAATCACCACTGACTTCAGCAGCAACACCCAGATGTCGCTGTGAGAAGACATCCGGCTGGCTGCAGTTCACGAACCAGCTCCCTCCACAGATGTGACCTGGAGCTAAGCCCCAAATGAGAACAGTGCTGCTTGCAAGGGAGACTTGATGCAGAGTTGCTGGTCACCAGCTTTTGCCAGTGACTCAGCAGTAGCAAGAGACAGAGGTGAAGAAACGGAATGGCAGTTTAATGATTACAGTCCCAAACTCCATGTGGAATCCATTCACCCATTTACCCATTCATTTGTAAATTAGCTTGCCCTTCCTCTAAAATGCAATTTCAGTATTATATTCCCAGAGACAGGATCCGAGACTAGTTACACAT
Source organism: Peromyscus maniculatus bairdii (assembly GCF_049852395.1). Lineage (NCBI taxonomy): Eukaryota > Metazoa > Chordata > Mammalia > Rodentia > Cricetidae > Peromyscus > Peromyscus maniculatus. The sequence goes on along the minus strand of NC_134873.1, from coordinate 33,659,328 downwards.
TGTATGCATGCGATCCATATTTTGTTGAATAAGTGAGTAAAATAACTCAACAGATTATTGTAAGATTCGTATGTGAGGCATAGGCATTTTAAATAAATCTACCTCCAGACACGAGGATGTGGGCATTCGAGGCAATCCTGTTAACTGCAGAGTGCAGAAAGAAGGGCCCTTTGTTTGCTTACGTAGGTGCCTGGGCCATGGCTTGCTTTTCCTCCCTGTACCTTCAGTTAAAGAGCATCTGCTGCTGTTTCCTACGTTTATATGGGGATGCAGGTCATTTCTGAGAATTGTTTTTAAATACAAGTGTAATTTTTTTTCAAATTACTTTTTAAATTGTGTGTGTGTGTGTTTATGTGTGTGTGTATGTGTGTATCTGCATGTGAATTTGGGTGTCACTAGAGGGTCCCCTATAGCTGCAGGTCCAGGTGGTTGAGAACTATCCATTCACTATGAGAAAAGCATGCTTGCTAAATGCTAAGCCGTTTTTCCAGCCCCTATTTCTGATATTTTTACCATGTGTCAAACTTTAAATTTTTTTTAAAAAAATTTAAAAATAGTGTGTGCATGCGTACAAGTGTGTGTGTGAGTGTGTGTGTGTGTGTGTGAATGACATGGAACACTATGGAGATCAGAGCCCAACTAACAGGGGTTGTTCCTCTGCATCCATCATGTGTCCCAGGCACTGAACTTGTGTCTTTAGTCTTGGTGTTAAGCGCCTTTCCCATGTGAAGCATCTCACTGGACCCCTAGTAGGTCAAACCCTCTACTGGGCCCCTTTATTTCTGAGTCCAGCCGGCCTGTGCATTCCCAGGTAACTTGAACTTCTCTCCTCCCTTCATTCACTCGTTCCTTGTAATTTCTCCTCACTAATAGCTTCCCACACACGCTTGTCTCCCGGGTGAGTTAATTCCATTTTTCTGGTTTTTTTTTTTTTTTTTCCCCTTCAGATATTTACCATTCCCTTCTCCACGGCTGTAACCTCTACATTTTGCAGATATGCAAGCTGTGATGGTTTGGCTGCATTACCAAGTTAACCGAATTAGAAATCCCGTAGGAGCCACAGCTCAGGGTGTGTCTTTGGCATTGTTTTCAGAGATATTTAAGTTAGGAGGAAAATTCTGTTCTAAACATGGGCAGCAGCATCCCCATGGCCTGGTGTCCCAGACTCATTAAAAATGGGTCAGAGGAGTTAGCCCTCTCAACAATGGTGTTCTCACTCTCTCTGCTTCAAAGCTGCAGACATGATAGAACCAGCTACCTCACCCTCCCATCACCAGGAACACCCGCCATGATGGACTGTGTCGCCTTCAACCATGAGCCCCTTTAACGTACTTCCTGTAATCCACAGCTGAGGGTCAGAGAGACCCCACTGTCCTTCATTTCGCACACACTTGGGTTCCGGTTGATCAAAGCTTAGGCTCTTTCCACAAGAGGAAAGTGTGGTAGCATTGTGTCCCCCAAAATATTGTGCACCCTAATAGACTTATCTGGGGTCACAGAAAAGAACAGCCACTAGATACAGAGGCCAGAAAATGGTGGCACTCATACCTTTAATCCTAGCATTCTGAAGGCAGGGATTCAGCCAGATCTCTGAGTTCAAAGCCACACTGGACACAGCCAGGCATGGTGATTCACACCTTTAATCCCAGGAAGTGATGGCAGAAAGCAGAAAGGTATTTAAGGCGTGAGAACCAGGAACTAGAGCCTTGTTACGCTTTTAGTAGTTCAGCTGAGAGGTATCCAGTCTGAGGAAACAGGATCAGCTGAGGAACTGGCAAGGTGAGGTTGGCTGTGGCTTGTTCTGCTTCTCTCATCTTCCAGCGTTCACCCCACTACCTGACCTCAGGTTTGATTTTATTAATAAGACCTTTTAAGACTTGTGTCACAGGCCAGCCAGCGTGTGTGCAAGGATTCACCTTTCTCAGGGGACTCTGGTTCCCGAAAGTGGGGACCCCATGAGGATGGAACCTCCTGACTGGGGGAAACAAACAAATACCAGTTCTGTGCTTGTCCAGGGGGGACACGGTTTCCACCTAACCACTGGCAGATGCTCGCCGTGGGAGAAAGCCTTCTGGTGGCATTTTCTACTTCTGTCTCTGAGACACCCCCTTTCACCCTTGGGGCCCTCCAGAGGGCTCTGCAACCATCCAGAGGGAGCGAAGACGACATGACTTTGGCAGGTTTTTTTTTTTTCTTCCGGACTCGACCTGGACCTGTGGAGTCCACGTTCCTCCCACTTCCATCTGCTTCAGAGCTGAGAAAGGCCCGCAAGGGCCTGGCATCTCCGTTTGGCATCTCTCGTATGCATACCAGGGTCTCACAGCTCTGAGAAGACAGATTTATCTCTCTCAGTGGCCAGAGCACACCCCCAGCTGCCCAGTCTTGGGGCCACGGCAGCACTGAGGAGCCGCCAGTGTGGTTCCTAGGTAAGATGTGTAAATGGAGTTCAGCGAACATTTAGCGATGCAGCAGGCTTGACAGCTGAAGAAAGTCAACTCCAAGCTTGAGCTCAGCATCATCCTGCGTTCTACCCGGACAGGGCAGGAAGAAGCTGACATCTGTTGCTCAAATCACGCCCAGCCCCAGCCCCCCACGAAACCTCTTGTTTCCTGCTCCGTGGTGTGGGTTGATGTACTTGAGACCACCTCATTCAGTGTCTGTCTCTCTCTCTCTCTCTCTCTGAACTCTTATTCAAGTGACACTTTGAATTTTTATATAGCTATTGATATATATCAACACATACTATGATATTCAACATTCTAGATTTCATCAGAGAAAACAGAAGTCACTCATAACAGGGACCATGAACACATAAGCAGATGCTGTGACTTAGCAGAAAAAGCCACAAATGGAGGCCTTTGGTCTAGAAGACACCATGGTTCTAGAGGAAAACAGGCGGCAGCCACTGAGCAAGTGAATAGCTGGAGCAATACAGGAACCCACCGAGACACACACACACACACACACACACACACACACACACACACACACACACACACACACAATGACATGCAAACAGGCCCACATGCACGCACATACATATACATGCAAGCATACACATACACATGCCCCATACCACACATAAGCACATATGTGCTCTACACACATGCCCACATGTATACACATATTTGTATCCTATTGTGCTGGCTGTGTACCAGCTAGTGCCGTGGGCTTGAATGTAGATTTCCTCCAAAGCTGGCACAGTGATGCTGCCGCCAGGCCACAAGGTGGGGAAGCTTCACTCTGTCCATCTACAGAGGAAACAGCTGCCTCTTTTCCTGGGTCTGTGTGGTTTGGGTTATGTGTATGCAATGGAGTTCTGAGATAACGTGGGGGGGAAAAATCACAAATCATAAGAGGTAGTTGTTTGGAGAGGTGCATAGAAACACTTCCAGAAATGTACCTAAGCATGTTTTTAACAGCTTCTAGAGAAATGGTCAATACGGTGCCCGGAAGTCTGAACCGGCTTCTAGGATACATGGATAAATGGAAGGCTTTAGTGCCAGAGACAGGACATGTCAAGGAACAGGAGAAGAGGACAGCCCTGGGACCATCCTGGTCCTTTCGTGCTGAATGGGCAGAGCATGAAACACATGGTGCCAGCAGTTCACAGATGCCCCTACAGTGCTGAGCCCGGTCTGAGAGGATCCAAGACCATGTACATCCGGGCTTCCCTGAGGGAGACACAAAGCCCTGGATTGTACCATCTGGGGATACACGTAAAGATGGTGATTTTAAAGGGGGTGAAAATACAGAAAGAGCAGTTGCAGTCTGCCTTAGTGTTGACCAAAGACATGCCAGGTACACCCTCTCTTTGGTGTCAACTCTTTTAAATGAATGGATTTGAATCACAGAGTCTAGGTTAACTTCTTGCTTGAATAAACAAGTGAAGTTTCTCAGCCTTTGTTATTTGGGTCAGTATTATAGCTACAAACTTATGTTTTGAACAACTATAAAGTAAATATGTTGCATATCATAAAATACTGTACATGTATACACTGATGTCATGTGCCTCTCATGGTGTCTTAAAGAGGGTGCTGGAGTATTAGTCAGCCAGAGCACCACACTGAAATCCCACAGATGTGACGTAAACAACGAAGTTTGCATCCCACAAGCCTAAGGTAGTTATGACAGCAAGGTTGGTTTCTGGCGTGAGTGCTATCTGAGCTTGGAAAGCTTCCTCATCATCATAGGTTCAGGTGCTGCTGGGGTGGGGGAGGAAGGGAGGAAGAGAACAGATATATTTTATCATTGTTTGTATATGGGGTACGTGGGCTTCAACAGTGAAAAAATACAAAGACCTAAGCATTAACTACTCTGACTCAGTACACTTATGAGTTGGAATTTTCACATATACAGTTAATCTGTCACGAGTAGAAATGACCAACAGAGGGATGAGGAGACCAAAGGGTCTCCATCAGCTCAGAAAGACTGATGTAGCCTGGTGTTAATGTGCTGGGCTTAAGAGTCAGGTGATAAGAATTTTGGAAGATTAAATTCTTGTGTCCTGATTGTTGCCATCTGTAAGAAAAGAATACTTCTACTTCTTAACATTGTTGACCCAGGAGCCAGGAGTTCCACTCGGTGGAAGAGCACTTGTCTAGCATGTGCATGACCTTGGGGTTAATCCTTAGTACTAAAAGTAATAATTGTGGAGTTGTTAAAGGGCACATGTAAGACTCACTTGGAAAACCATGCCAGAGGACATCATAGCACCCAGTTAATAGTATCAATCCAGTATGTGCAGATACCTTTCCTCCTGGAGTTCACCACAGATACCTGATGGTCCCCCTCAGAGCATTCCCCACCCCACAAAGCCTTCACCACTGCCCTTTCCTTCTGAAAGATCTCAACAGACACACTGGTGTACGTACACACACACACACACACACACACACACACACACACACACACACATCCTTTGAATGAATGGGTGTGGCCCAGTGAGTAATGTGTTTATTATGAAAGCCCAAGAAACTGAGTTAGGACCTCAGAACCTACACAAAAATCCAGGTGAGACGGTGCTCATCTGTAACCCAGAGCTGGGAGATGGAGACAGGTAGATCCCAAGGTCAGCAGCTTGAAACAGAGAGCTCTCCATTTATTGAGAGAGCCTATCTCAAGAACTAATGGAGAGAACAATAGAGGGGGACACACGGTTTATTGCTTACACACACACACACACACACACACACACACACACACACACAGACACACACGGACACACGGACACACACGGACACGAACACACACACATGGACACACACACACACACACACACACACACACACACGGACACATACATGGACATGGAAACAGACACCCATTAGTACACTGCACACACATATGCCAAGCCTGAGATTTGAAATGATGGAGTGTGCTAAAGTCTTACAATAAATGGCTGTTTCTCCAACACGCCCAGTTTTGAGTAGAATGGTATTGTGTTCCCCTTTTAGAATGCAGTAAATCTGAATGGGCTATTATTTTTGGCAGTGCTTTCAAGTGAGTTCTTGAGTTGCTCTAGACTCGCGTGAGCCTCGCACATAGCGAGAAGCACACAGAGACGGTCACAGGATAAGAGCCCTGTGGAATGTAACAAGCAGCAGCCTGGCGTCTGTGTGTTCGCTCTCCCGAGTGGATGCTGTGCAAAGAAGTACTGCTATGGTAACCAGCGAGGAGAGCGGAACACCTTGGTTACCAGGAGCTGGAGCTTCTAGCTTTGCAGAAGAATGCCAAAATACAGCTCATCCATCTGTGTCCCTGAGAGCACGAAGAGAATAAAACCTAGCACCTCATCCCCAGCTAGCACAGGTTCATGGGAAGCCTCCAAATGAGATGACCACTCAGAGCCTGGGCTACTCGAGGACACCAAGGTCTGGAGGGTGCCCCGTGCCCAGGGTCAGGCAGCACAGCCAGTACTGTGGTCACACCGAGAGGCGACATACCCAGAGAGGCTTTGCACAGCGAGGTATGATGGGAGTGGTTTCCATGCCTCCTGGATGACTCTTCTTCATCGTCAAGCAAAATGCTAAGAGCAAACTTGAAAGCCTGACACACTTTTGTGAGGAAACCCCCAGCCCATTGTTAACTTGTCTAATCTCTTTCGGCATGAATCTGGGACCCAGCAGAGCCCGCGGAAGCACACGCTGTCACGTAGGAAGGCTTGTCAGTCACACAAGCTGTGACTGCGTAGATTCACCTCAATGAGAAAGCGTCAGTTGAGTCCAACGGAGGGTCCTTCTGTTCTGGGGCTCACTAGACGTTTCCCTTCAGCTCCTCAACCACTCAGCCCTTTGCAAATTCTCTTCCGTCTCATCGATGCAGAGGCCACAGAGCATTTGAACTAGCTTGCTTTCTGTTGCTGTGATGAACACTAAGACCAAAAGCAGCTTGGGCGAAGAAAGAGTTTATTTCCTTTTGTACTTCCATGTCACACTCCATCGCTGAAGGAAGCCAGGGCAGACACTCAAGGCAGGAATTTGGAGGCAGGAACTGAAGCAGAGATTATGGAGGAACACTGCTTACTGGCTTGATCTGTGGTCCTGCACAGACGGGTTTCTTATACAGTTCAGGATGCCCTGCCTAGGGCAGCACCACTCAGAGTGGGCTGTGCTCTCCTACATTGATTACCAGACAAGAAAATGTCCCACAGGCATGGCCACAGGCCAATACAACTAAGGCAGCCTCTCAGTTTAGACACTTTCAGTTAACTCTAGACTATATCACATTGACAGTTGCACTAACTAGGAAAAAAAATATCATTTCACTATTGGGTGGAAGAGCTGAGTCCAGCTCTGCTATGGGGGTGAATGCATCTCTCCAAAAGGCAGATTCTGGAGCTCAATCACTAGCATGGTAGATCGGGAGAAGAGACCTGTGAGAGAGGATTCAGTTAGGAGGGTCCTCCAAGAAGAAAGGGATGAAGACTCTCAGTAAAGTGGATTTGTGCAACTTTTATCTCTCCCCCATTTATAGGGACATAGCGCCTGTCCCCTCAGGAGGGTTTACAGGGACATATCATCTGTCCCCTTGGGGGCGTGTAGCAAGGAGAGTCCACCATGAAAGCAGAGAGCTGCCATCACTGACATCAGTATCTGACAGTGCTCAGTTCTTGGACTTACCGTCCTCTACCACTGCAACACAATACATGTGTCTCCTTCAAAAATTACCTGGTCTCAGATAGTCTGTTTCTGACCTCAAGCTGGTTTCAAGGGGAATAGAAATGAGCCCGAGTTCAAGATACCCACACATGGGTGTAATGTTTATTCCACACTCCATGGAATCGGTTTGGCGGAAGAAGAATGCTACGTGATTTTTCCCCCTCACTTTTAGGGTAGTAACAAGCTCCTACATGGTAGAGGCCTCCTTTCCACATCCCAGAGCCACACCTAGGATGCTCAAGGCCCTGACCATCACCAACTTAGAGCACACATGTCCTGACTCTTGACCATCTCCATGTCCAACACAAACACTAAGGAAAGCGACCCACCGGTGTGCACACCCCTGATCTAGGACGCCCAGTCAGACATGGAACACAGCCACAGGGTACCCCATGTGCACCTGTCCCTTTGTCTGTTCTTGGCTCTGATTGCTCTTGGTTCTTCAAATACAGTCTGTTGGAAAAGTATATTTCCACCAGCTGCTAATACAAAAGTTTTTAGGATTTCCCCCACTGTGGTCTAAACACTTTGTGATTTTAATTATTTCTCTGACATTATTTCTTTGGAACAATGCAAAGAAAAGCCAATCACTTCTTAGCACCTCATAGGCTAAGATCAACGTTAAGAGTTTTTAAAAACCTGTGGTTAAGCCTCTCTGTCATGTGGTTAGCTCTACTTGTGCTTCTGTACTGCTCTGACTGAGCTGCGTAATGAAACGAGCCATGGCCAGATGCGGGCAGCATGGCCTCAGGTACCACATCTGTGGATGTGTCTGCCTCTGTGCAAGACTCCAAGCTACTGTGCGCTAGCTAGCTCCCACCTACCAGGGCCGTCTTTTTTATACATGATGTCACACTGTCGTGGAGCTGAAATGCCATTTTCTCAGCACATTCTAGGGATGCAGTAGAGGAGATTCATCTAGCATTGAACATCTCAGTGACCTGGGGGGCCTGAACTTCAACCTCCATTCTGGGTCCAGCTTAACATGAAGTATTTTGGGAGCACTTAGCGTGTCCAATCTTGACAGACAGCTACTTTTGTCACAATAAAAGGCATATGCTGGGGCTGGAGAGATGGCTAAGGGCACTGGATTATCTTCCAGAGGACCCACCCAGCATCTGCATGTGGCTCACAACCATCTGTAACTCCAGCTACCACAGGAACTATACATGTAAGTGGTGCACATACACACACCCAGGCACTAAGACCCATCCACATACAGTAGCGAAGACAAATAATAAAATAAATAAAGGTATATAGTCATGTGTAGGCTGTCCACTGAGACTGATGTAAAAATTTACCATGAACCAGAGGTTTGAAAGAAAAGGCATGCTTATTGTTTGAGACAGGTTCTCACCGCATAGACCTGGCTGATCTGGAACTCCCTGTGTGGACCAGGCTGGCCTTGAACTCCCAGAGATCCAACTGCCACTGCCTCCTGAGTGCTGGGATTATAAGTGTGCACCACCACACCTGGCAAACATGTTTTTATTAGTGCACATTAGTTATACAGACTAACAGGTCACATGGTGAAATTCCCATGCATGTATAGACTATAATTGGATCGTCTATATCACACTGATGCCCTAATTATCCTACTCTCTGTTCCCCTTGGTCCCTTCCCTCTTCTCTCACAGTCCCACTATTAACTTCGTGATACTAGGAGGATGCGTTCTACATTAAATGTATGCTAAAAAAAAAAAAGTACAAGTTTTCTCTGAGACTTCACTTAAGAGGGTACTTTCCAAATTCATCCATTTTCCTGCAATACATGATTCCATTTGCCTTCATGTTTTAAACCCTGCTGTGAATATACACTACATCTTTATCTCTTTTCCCGCTGACAGACACTGAGGCTGGTTCTCTATCTTGGCTGCTGTGAACAGGGCTACCATAAGCATGGACACACAGGCCTTGTGAACAGGGCCACCATAAGCATGGACACACAGGCCTTGTGAACAGGGCCACCATAAGCATGGACACACAGGCCTTGTGAACAGGGCCACCATAAGCATGGACACACAGGCCTTGTGAACAGGGCCACCATAAGCATGGACGCACAGGCCTTGTGAACAGGGCCACCATAAGTATGGACACACAGGCCCTGTGAACAGGGCCACCATAAACTTGGACGCACAGGCCTTTGCATCACGTACAGACTTGGATTCCTTTCGCTGTGTGCCCGTGAGTGTTAGAACGCAGTCATGCAATGGTTCTATTTTTAGTTTTTGAGGAACCTCTGTGCTGTTTTCCACAGTGGTTGCACCCGTTTATATCACCACTGAAATCGTGCGTGAAGGTTCCCTCTTCTCTGCATCCTCACCACAGTCACTGTTGTGGATGTTGGTGATAGCTACACTAACAGGTGTGGAACGCGGCCTCAACACAGTTTTGACTCCTGACAAAGGTACCCAGTATATATATATATATATATATATATATATATATATATATATATATATATAGAATGAAGAAGGAGGAGGAGAAGGAGGAGGAGGAGGAGGAGGAGGAGGAGGAGGAGGAGGAGGAGGAGGAGGAGGAGGAGGAAGAGGAGAGTCCTTTAACTAATAGTGTTGGGGAACCTGAATAGCCACATGTGGGAGATTGAAACTAGATCTCACGGAGGGCAAAAATCAGCTAAAAATGGGTCAAAGGTCTTCATTTAAGACCCGAGTCTTTGAAACTACTGGAGAAAAAATACAGGGGAAATGCTTCAGGATATGGACATAAGGGCTTTTTTTTAAAGGCAGCAAAAGCTCAAGGAATAAGAACAAATACCAAACAGATTTGGGAGGCTTGTGTGGCAAGGGACACGGCTGCAGAGTGGAGGGATGGTGTAGCAAACGGGAGGAAATTATCGCTGGCTATTCATTTCACGGGGGATTAATACCCACAATACATAAAGAATTCAAAGGTTTAAACACCAAAAGAGCAATTAACCCAACCAATTCATAGACAAATAAACTAAAAGATGTTCTGTCAAGGTTTGGAAAACAGAAGTCCTGATCCAGATGCCGGTTAGTTGAATTCTTGTGCCTCTTGCTCCAGAAAACATGATCTTTAGACTGCCTTGTTTTAGATGTCTTAAAGCTAATTCTTCCTTGCTAATTGAGACATTCATATTGTTTCCTGTTTAGATGGGATATGGCCACCATGAAGGCTCCTGCTTGGCTGCCTGCTGATAGAGTTTGAGATGAGTGGGTCCTCAGGGCTCTAATTAACCAATAGATTACCCCATTAATAGGGTCTTAGCTTAGTGGACTATGGGGAGCCCAAGTTGGCTTGAGGAAGTGGATCGCTGGGCTGTGCCTTTGAAAAGCACCGTGTCCCTTAACTCCATCTTTCTTCTGCCTCCTGTCTTCCATGGGGTAAGTAAGCTTCCTCCTCTCTGCTCCTCGCCACGATGTCCCAACCTTCCATGCCTGAGTCCAGACAAGGGACCATGAACTGAACACTGAGAAACGCTGAGCTGAACTGAATCTTTCCTCACTTAAGTTTTCTTTTTCTTTTGTCTCAGGGATGAAAAGTAGTAAACACATTCAGGGTTGAATTGGTTTGTAGTTTGTGTTTTCCTAGAAACATAATCAATTGCTGGCATTCGGGAAGTGTCAGAGCTACAGTGATTTCTCACAGCCGGTTTGCCATCTTTAGGTTCCCATCCCTTTCCTTCCTTTCCTTGTTAGGTAGACTTCAGGCTAGAGGTCCCTTGCTTTACTCCTTGGCCTTTTTCTTTGTTGACATGTCTATGTCTTCTCTTGTTAAAATACTGTGTTTGGAGGTCAGCACTTTATGTGGAATTAGTAAACACGGGATGACTTCCTTCTCCCATCGTATCTGGTCTCTTCTAGTAAATTTCACTGTGGGAAGCAGATCCCGTGTGAATGGGAATTTTCTCCTCTTGAACATGGAGCCCCTAGCCCAACCCAGCCCACGAGTCACAGTGTCATTTATCTCTGCTTTTTACCCTGTCACCTCCTAATTCCACCAGAGGCACTGCCAACGTCTCCGTTTAATAATTTCTACTAACAACCCAGAACTCGATTAGCATAATAAGCATTTCCCATCTGCCCTAAGCAAGATCTTCGCCATCAGTCTGAAAACTAACTACTGTACGGGAAAAAAAAAGTGGGGAATAATTAGAATTGAAGCGTGCAAGCTACTCAACATGGCGCTCTCCCCATCCACTGGGTATAATTAGTAGGTTATATAAACATCATTAATGTCATCGCTACACAAACTAGAACATGCGTGCAGAGGGAGGGCATGCTCGTTTGTGGTAAGAAGTCCTCCAGTGCAGGTTTACCAGGAACGGCTGAGCGAGGCAGTGGCCATCTGACAGAAGCCAAGTCTGTCAGACTGGGGAGGCTGCTCAATCCTTTTCCCCATGTTAGCTTTAAGTTCTTTTCTAAGAAAGATTGACAGCCAATGAGCGAGGGCGGCCGCTAGGTAGCTGTTCAGCATGTTCACTTGGACGTCCCAAAGGAATCACAGATTCAACTTCAAAAGCAAGATTGTCATTGCACAAATCTGGTGTTTGCAATGTTCTCCATCCCTAGATGTTCCCCAATTCAGAAACCCTCAGGCCACATTTCACCTCTACCTCCATCTCATACAGGTTTACTCTTTCAATTTTACCTCCGAATCACCACCACCCACCCCGGCCCCATTTCCATCACTAACTTTTCTAACCTGGCCAAAATAAAGCAACAACAACAAACCCCAGTCTAGAGACTCTGGCTACGACAGGTATGGGCTTGCTTTCAGCCTTGGCCAGGGAAGTTCTTCATCCGTAGACAGGAGAGAGTGGACAGGTGTGTAAGTGACAAGTGTCTGAAATGTAAGAGGTTCGGTGCCCACACCTAAACATCTGTATTAATCCCTCCACCACCAAGGCTCAGGGAACAGTGCAGAAGAGGAGAGAGAAAGAACATAAGAGCCAGAGAATGGGGAAGAGTACTGTGACATGGCATGGCCGTGGACCTGATCTCACAGCAGTCATGGCTACCTGCACAAGATCTACACAAGGTCAAGCCAGCCATAAGACTGGCATAGAAGGGGGCAGATGGTCTCCAGGTCCCATCCCTTCCTGAGGAGCTATGGGCAATCCACCGTTGCTAGGGGAAACAGAGTCATTTTTTAATGAGAACGTGTCATGGCTACTGATAGGTTTCCCATGTTCCAGCAGATGGATGACCCCATAAATGTGCACATATGGATAGCACTAACTGGACTTAGTGCATTATTTTAAAAAAGAAGATGTGCAGGTGGAGGGTATTGGGGCTATGTGAGGAGTTCTAGGGGAAATGTGAGGTAGATATACTTCACTGTATACCTGTACGAAACTCTCAAAAATGAAGAAATAAAAACTGGGTCAGTTTAACCTATGTGCCATCTTCTGTGAAAGACTTCTAACGAGCCTCCCCATCCCACTCTCAACTCCTCCATTGTTTTCCCACCAGAGCTAGAGTAAAAGGTTCATTTTCAGGCTGGAAAGTTCAGATCCACGGTAGAATCCTTGCTCAGCATGTACGAGGCTCTGGGTAGAGTCTTCAGAGTCACAAAATAACTGGCCAAACATAAAAGACACATGCATCTAAATGCACACGTGATCACACTGAGGAGGCCAACAGCCCCTTGGGAAGGCTGCGGGTGTCAGCATGATGCTCCGGCACTTCCTTGGCTTCTATGAGTTGCCTCTTACATGTCCTCCTGTCTTCTGTTCTCAACTCATTGATTTCTTCTGGTTCTTTCTTTCTTGATCATTAGCCCCTCTCTACCCTGGTCTTACCCCTCCTCTGTATTGATATCCACAGAGGCTCACAATGTGTCAATCACTGCCCTGTGAGCATCTTAATCCAAACATGATGCCATCTGAATCTCATTTGCTGTCTGTCTCATTCACCCACCAAGCACTCGCCATCTTACCTAAGTGCATGATGTGTGAATGTTCCATTAACACATCTTTTTCTTAAGGATTTCCTCAGGAGTGGAACTGTATCTGCTTATGGCTCCCACCAAACTCAAATGTAATAGCCGGTGTCCTATTATTGCAAGCATTTGCTGAATAAATGCGTTCTGCTCCTGTGTTCAATGATGTTGAGAAGGAAATTTATGGTACTTTGCTGTCACTGGCCCGTGGTATATATAACTTCACATACATGTTATACTGAAATCAGATTGCAGCGAATGTGGTGAGGAATGGGGACTGATAGGCATTTATGTGCCTCCTAAAATAGGTGCCGGGAGATGGCAGGACATAATGATGTTTAAAGACACCCGGCATATTCATCAAATCAGGGGCCCAGGGGCTTAACTTAGAAAGGCAGCTGCCACGGGACAAAGGGATGCATTCAAGGTGAGAGCAGCTCCCAGGCGGGCACTTCCAGTGTCTTTAAGGCACCAAGGGACACTTCCAAGATCTCCGTATGTCACTGTGCTGTCTCTCGTTTTTATCTGACATAACTGTTAGGGAGGGCGGTGTGACAGAGAATTCCAAGGACAGATTCCCTCTTCAAATCCTAAAGTCTGAGGACTGTGAAATGTAAACAAGTGGGGTGATGTCATTTGGCATGGCAGGGGTCAGAAGAAATGCGGGCAGGATTACAGAATACAGAAAAAGGAAATCACAGTGATAGAAATATAGAGACAAAACAAACGTTATGCCGGGTATGCAGCTAGGCTAACACAGGCAAAAGAAGGAATTAAGACACACCACTAAACTGTCAAACAAATCTGAAAATTGTAAGTATGTAATGTACCTAACCAAAAAAAAATGTAATGAATTACTTAGGAAAATGTAAGTTGCAATGTTTGATATTTTCCACAGACAGAACAATACATTTTAAGTAAGAAAATATCTTTAAAATGGTTTTCGTGCTGGGGTCCGGGATTCCCTCAGTTCCCTCAGTTATAACCCCCACTTCCTCAATCCCTACTACACCCACTGTGGAGAGAATGCTCACTAAGTTAGCAGTATTTGAGTCATGCCAGGGTCAGCTTTAGAGGCAGTGACCAAGAGGTCTGAAATATAAAATAACTGTTTATGTTTATATTGAATGTAAAATATAAATAAATCCCTAACAACCTATTCACATATGTAAAAAGGGGATTCCCCAAAGACTCACAAAACAGCTTGGCAGACACCTACCACATAGGGCTGAAAGGTCTGCACTACCCTGAAGATGGAGCCCTCAAATTAATGAAAGAAAAATCCTATACTCCCTGTCACAGAGATGAAGTGTTATCCATAGAGAAGCAGGCCTGCATTGGACTTCTTGTTCACCCTGGGTGATCATGACACAAAACTCACTGTTAGATTATCGATGGTTTGGGAGGAATTGAGTGAGAGATGGGTAAAGTCTACACAGACATCAGGAAGTGAGGGAGCAAGGAAGGGGGCTGACTGTAGAAGATACTGTTAAAGGGATCCCTGATGACCCTCGACATGGGATCCAGACGAAGACAGGGCTTGATGTCCTGGAATGTGTTGACACAACTATGTTCAGGATAGTGATCTTTGCCTCATATTGTGTGTGTTGTGTGTGCATGTGTGTGTGTGTGTGCGTGTGCATGCATGTGTATGCATGCATGTGTATGCAGTACAGAACACCTGTGGAAGTCAGGAGACAATCTGTGGGAGTCTGTTCTCTCCTTCTATCATGAGTCCTGCAGATTGAACTCAGACCATCAAGCTTGGCAGCAGCCACTACCTAACATGTATGTTAATAGGTTTGACAGACCTCTCATCAGCACAGAAATAGTGTTATGGTTGTGATTTCGGGCTTATGATCCTTACTTCACCACCCCACCAGGAAGACCAGAGTTGTAATTTCCTGTTTTAACTTCCTGTGAACCATTTAGTGGGAGACTTTTTCTCAGGTGAGTTGAAATTTGTAGATCCATAGGTCTCACTCTGCATATGAATCAAATGGCACTGAATTTTGAAAATTGAGATAGAATTTTCCTATCTCCTCCCCCAGCATGATAGACTGAATGTCTGTGTCCCTTCCTGACATGTGTGTTCAAGTCTTTACCTCCAATTGGATAGTGTTAGGTTATCAGACCATTGGGAAACAATCAGGAAATAATCAGATAGATGTCTCATGAATGAGATCAATGCCTTTACAAATGACCACTCCCCATCCTGTTGATGACAAACAAGGATGTAATGAATAAGCCATCTGCAAACCCAAAAAAGGGTCTTTACCTGAATCCAATATTTACCTGAAGGCTCTGTGATTTTAAACTTCCCTAGCTCCAGAATTATAAGAAAGGAGCTTCTGTTGTTTATAAGCCATCCTGTCTCTGGTACTTTGTTACAGCAACCCCAGGTAAGACAACAGATAATATTAAAATCTTTATTATGGTCTGTGGCTGAAAACAGCCATGTGGGTCTAGGTTACTGTTTCTCCAATATCATCTGTGGACCATCTGTGGCAGTTACCTGCATAGCAGGAATGGGAAATTCTTGACTCCCTTCCCAGACAGAAGGAAGCAGAATCCATCCAGGTGGGTCCAGAAGTCTACATTGCTAACCAGACTCCCCTGCTGATTTTACATATTAAGCTTTGGTAATTATATGTATGGCTGAGAACTATTAGCATATCAGGAAATTGATGTTTAGATTGTAAACTGCTATTGACATATGGATATGGATTCTGTTGATGAATTCTATACCTTAGAAACAGAATTAGTAACTACTGCCCTTCTCCAAAGACCACCTCAATTGTTGAGTGGATTGCTAATTGGGCAGGGAACCTACTCTGTTATAACAGGCCTATGTAGCGCCAGGGGATTTGTTGTGTAGGGTTCTTTTTAAAAATCATCTTTTTTTAAAAGGTCAGTAGGATGAGGTAAAGATCATACAAGGCAGTTTAGGGTGGGTGCAGCCAGCAAGTGGAGAAGGGGAAGAAAGTCTTGAAGAGTCAGTAGCTGTTTGTATAAAAAAGATTAGTTTCATGGCATTCTGGATAGTTTCATGTCAACTTGATACAATTGAGAGTTATCTGAAAGGAGGAAACCTTAGTTGAGAAAAATGCCTCCGTAATACTGAGCTGTAGGACATTTTCTTAATTAATTATTGATGGGAGAGGGCCCAGTCCACTGTGGTGGTGCTATCACTGGGCTGGTGGCCAGTACGCAGCACCCCTCCATGGCCTCTGCATCAGCTCCTACCTCCAAGTTCCTCCCCTGATTGAATTCCTGTCCTGACTTCTGTCAGTGATGGACTGTGGTATGGAAATATAAGCCAAATAAACCCTTTCCTTTCCAAGTTGCCCTGGTCCTGGTGTTTCATCACAGCAATGGTAACCCTCACTAAGGCAGGTATATAACTAAGCAATCTTAGCCAAAGAGAAGTCGATGAGGCTTGCCTGGTTGCTCTATTCTCCAGAGAAATCGATTTTAAGGAATTGTCTGACACAAACCCTAAAATGACTTGCAATTTCATCTTCCTGGGCAAATGCTTCCTGGGCAAATGCGTCCTGGAATGGACAAATTAAGTTTGTTTAGAAAGTCAAAGAATACAGCTCTGTTAACAACAGAGTGGCTGGGACATTGGGCTGTGTGACTGTGGTGCTTAAGTTCAGGGTCCCTTGTGTTCTATTAACTCCACAGAGCATTGTCGTCTCTTATGTCAGTATCAGTAAATAGTGACGCATGGTGGAGTTCCAATGATGAAAGTAGACTTGACCCATGCAGCGTTCAGAGATGTTTTTCCAATAGGGGTTAGGCAGAAAGACATGCAGGAGACAGGGCACTTAGGTGCGACTCTTTGCTCTACCGTTTCTGTGGTTATGGGATAGAGCAAGCACCTACATTGTGTGTCCAGTTGCCCCCATGGGGAATGCTGAAGATCACTTTTTGAGATGCGCTGCTGGTGAAAGATTTATTGGATCATGTCACTAATGCAGTTTCCATTTTTCTATGCCGACATATTCTTTTGAAGAACAACGTTGCCTGAATCTGTCATGTCATCTGAATCTTGCCAACATCTATGAATATGGATGGACAATGGCTGAGTATAAATTGATAAGGGGAATAACAGTTAACTAGACAGCTAGGTTCAGAGTGGGTTTTGTGAACTGAGTAATATTTAGTTCTGGCTGCTTTCATTAAGACATGCACCAATATCAATGAGCTACTAAATCTCAAAGGCCTGGTCTATGCTGCCCGTGTATAGATTTCTTGTCACGCAAGGACCGAGTGGGGAGTAAGAAGAGATGAGAAAGAGCTTTGGTCTGCATCTGACTTCACCACCAGGACAGGAGGAGACAAACACCAGGAATCAGAGAACTACTACTGAGCCCAGTTTTGCCTCGGGGAGGAAAGACTTTCTCCTTGATGTGAACTTGATCTTCCTCTGGCACAGAGATGGCCCCTAGGGCAGCAGCAGGCTCAGGGAGAGGCAAATATGGTTTGCCTTCTGCTTCCTTCCACTGTAGATGCTCCCTAGTGGCAACTGAGCTCTCATAAGGGTCTGTTGGTCCAAGACTCAGCTGCTAATTAAGTGCATCATTGTTGGACAGGATCAAATGCCAGTTGGTACAGTCTGGGAAAACTCGGAGCAGAGCCCTGTATGTCCATGTCTCTAGCGTGTTGTAGCCTTCGCGTTTTCTCATTGTTTGTGTGGACAGTAGAGCAATAAGCATGCAAAGAGGTCTGTGGTATGCTGACTTAGTTTCCCTCAGGGACAGACCCATGAGCATACAGATGGCTAGAGACAAGGGGAAGAGAGTCTGGCCCCCAATAACAGATGCTTGACCCAGGCAGAGGCTTCAACATTATTACCAGGGTTGAGTTTCTTTAAACTGAGAACCCTTGAGACACTGCCATCATGGACAGTTGACACGGGTCTTCATAGACTGAACTTTTTAGAATGAAGTTTATTACTGTGTTTTCACTGTGCTTACACAGCAGACAAGAAGTGTGCTGGCAGACAGGAGTGGCATTCTGCCCCTGGACTGGATTATACATGCAATCCATTTGCTACTTCATCCCAGTGGTCTTCTCTGAACCACCATTCATCATGTGATCGTGCTGTAGGAGTGCCCTTTGGATCACCCTGGAGGACAGGCACTAACACTTCAAGCTTTCCCAAGTGAGGAGCCTTCTGTGCATCCAGCTTCTACTCTCCAGCGGCAAACAATGAGATTCTATCTAAATCTAGCTGAACTTGTCACACCAAGATGATAGGTATTGAATTAGAAAACAGCATGTGCTTTTAGAACAAAAGTATAAACAAATAAAGGTCAAACTTGCACACTCAAACCCTTTTCCTCTAAAGCAACCAAACAGGCTGACAAAGGTCCCACTCACCCCCACTGGGGTGGACACTCAGAGGTCATGCTTAGGGAGAGGCAATGCTAACGTTACCAGAGAGCCTCATACCGATTCTGTGTCCCGCACTGAAGCCATTTCCCATGGTCTGCAGATGTTCAGTCCCTTTACCCTGTATATAATTGAAGCAAGCATGTTCTGTGCACAGCTGCATACATATGTCCTCCCCTCTCATAAACCCCACAATAATCCTCAGGTGAGTGCACATATTGATTTTTTGGATTGGGCTGACAGGGTCACTGGATGTCCAGAGACTTACACAAGCTTCATTATGGATGTGTCTGTGAGGATCCCTCTGGGTGAGATTAAGGTTTAGGCTGATAGAATGGAAAAAGCAGATGCCATCCTTCATTCAGAGCAGAGAAGCCATGTAAGGAGGACTCCTCCCCTCCTCAAGGTCTGAGGTGAGACGTAGCCTTTCCATGTTGGCTTAGTTACAGTTCTAACACTATGAAGAGACACCATGACCAAGTCAACCCTTATAAAGGCAAGCATTTAACTGGGGGCTGGCTTAGAGTTTTAAGGGTTGGTCTGTGATCATCAAGGTGGGAAGCAAGCAGGCATGGCACTGGGCAGTAGTGGAGAACTTTAATCTACAGACAGGATGGTGGGGAGCAGGGGATGAAGTGGGGGACATTGGACCTGGCACGGGCTTTTGAAACCTAAAAGCCCACCCCCCCAGTGATGCACTTCCTCCAACGAGGCCACAGCTACTTTAACAAAGCCACTTTTATGAGAATTTTGTCACTCTTGCTGAAATTTCCAATGGTGAATACTCCAATATTTTTCACAGGGGCAAGCAAAATATTAGTGATGTCATGAAAAGAAAGGGCAAAAGCAAGATTCATAAAGGCCTTCCAGAGAAGACTAGAAGAAAAATCCTTTAAGAACATATGCAGTATTAATAATAAGAACAACACTTTACTGTAGGTCTGTGTGCCTTGTGTGTTGTGTGGACTGTAAACATACGTACAGTTTCGTCCTGGCCAAGGTTTGCTATGTATAGTAACTCAGCTCAAGTTTCATAATGACACATAAATTATTATGAGTACCCATGTGGGTTTTTTATTGCGCTCGCTCTCTCTCTCTCTCTCTCTCTCTCTCTGTGTGTGTGTGTGTGTGTGTGTGTGTGTGTGTGTGTGTGTGTGTGTGTGTGTGTTCATGAGTGAATGTCGGAAGACACCTTGTGAGAGTCAGTTCTCTCCTTCCACCATATTGGTCCCTGAAATTGAACTCAGATCATCAGCCTTGGCAACTGATCCGTGTCACTGGCCCATTACCCATCTTTTACAAAGGAAAACAATATGAAGGCTGTACAGTTGGATGACTGTAGAGGCCACTATTAAATTCTTGATTTCTATGGACCAACTTATATTACTTCTTTGAGAATTTTATAGAATTCATTTTCATTATATTTCACCGAAGTCCTTCCAGATCCACTTTTATTCATTAACCCTAAACTTTGTGGCCTTAAAAAAATATGCTTTGATTCTAATTTGTGCTGCCTTTAAATTCCTGCTTGTGAGGCTTCTACCAGGGCAAAGTCAACCTACCAGGAGCCATGCCCTTAAAGAAAACTGACTCTTTTCCCCAAAAGCTGTAAACTGCCAATGTCTTCTCAGTTAGGTGTGGGGGCTCATGAACCCCTTCACACTCCATGTTAGAATGTTGATTGTCTTGATCTTGTACAGATCATAAGCAAATAACCACCGCTCCTGTGAGTTTGTGAGTGCATCAGGGACCAGCGTTTCTATTACCCACCTTCAATCTCCATCTCTGGCTAAAAGCTACCTTCCAGGCAGGTCTAATCCAGTTTTCTGTTCTCATCCTGACTCCTTGCCTGCCTCTCAGCAACTGTGAACATCCTCATTATTCATGGAGCCTGGCTTTGGAATAAGCTAAAATACCTCAATTTCTTCTGGTGTACACCATGTCTTTCTACTTAAAGGGCCTGAAGCCAAGTCCCCTTCATTCAGCTGGGATGTCCTACAGAGGACACAGTGCTGAAGTGGGAACACTGGTACAACCTCACAGCCACAGGGACAGGAGTGTGGAGGGAGGGGTTGACCAAAGGGAGGAGTTACGAAGCTTTCAGTGCATCTCATCCTAAAGCAAGCTTTCTACATCTCGACGGCTCGGCTGTTAGCGTGATGATTTACATGTGTCAACACTAAACAAATTATGTACTTAAAAATCAATTAATTTTATTGCATGTCAATTATGCTTCACTTGGAGAATACTTACAACCCCTCGTCTTTGGTTCCTTACACCCTCTGAGGATCTAAAAGCGCAAGTCTGTTTCCCCTCAAGGCTCCCGCTGGAAACAGAGGGCATTGCCAAATCAGATAACCCTCAGAGGTTTAATAAACTTCGTTGACTAAGAATCAGGCAAGGTGCAGCCTGATGATGTGAACAGTTCCCAAGGATGGAAAACACTGAAGCCCTTGATATTGACAACTATGGTTGCTTTCATATCGTAGGTCAGCAACCCAAGGGCACCTCTAGACAGAGGCTGTGGCTTAGGGGAGCCAAGAGATGCAGCTTGTCCTTGGACCTGGCAAAGATACCTGGGGGTGGGGGGAAGGTAAATAAACTATGGACTCCAACATCTTCTCTCTCCCCAGGACCACACTGGTGCCTCTCAGTACCCAAGTTCAATATAAAACCCTATGAGTCGGGGTCCTGGGGTGCAGTGGATGAATCAGTGGGCAGCACAATGATCCAGGAGACAAACAGAGGGTGTGCAGCATGGCCATCTACTCCTGCTTTGGGTTTGGGGCGCCAGCAGTTTTCTGTCTGTCTGCTTTGTTCTAATTTTACATTTGAAGAACCAGGGAAACAGGATGTAGCTTCCTGGAAAGAGTCTGCTCACGGTCTGAAGTGGTCATCGAGACAGATCCATGGACAAGCTCTTAGATAGGATCCCGATCCCTTCATCTGTCTGCTTGGGAGTGTCTTTTCCTGGAAGATACAGAGTAAGTGGTTGTGTGAGTGTGTACACGATTGAATAGGTGAGTGTGTAAGTGGGTGAGTGAGTGGGTGGGTGGGTGAGTGAACAAATGAATGACTTAAAATGAGTGAGTGTGTGACAGTCACTTTTTAAAAAGACAAATGCAAAAACAAACAAACAATAGATAAATGATAGATAGATAGATATATAGACAGACAGATTAAAAAACAGAGAAAAATGGCACTCGGGACCCAGCTACCGAAGACTAGTGGTTCTCTGTAACAGCCAGAAATGGCGGCACAGATCTCCGAAGCTCCCACTGTGACTCTATCCCACCTTTTCTCCTCTGTTGCTGTGGTTGCCTTCTGCTCAGTCGCTGAGCGTCTGTTGCCCGCCTCCATCTAGACCACTCTCCACATGGCAGTCAGTGGAATCCTTCTGGAAATCCACTCACATCACTTCTGTCCCCAAAGCTTCTCACCTTTCTATTGCAGAAATACATCCTTATAACAGCGGCAACTTAGTACCATCCCTGCCCATCCCAGGTGAGTGCTCCGTCACCCCAGCCTGTACCCTTCTCCTTTCTATCCTTCCTCCACCCTCTGGGATATTTGAGGAACACTCACGACTTCTTCTTTTGCTACTTGCTCCAACATCAAGGCAAGCATGGCTCTTACCTACCTCTCCCACGGTTTTTCTCAAATGTCATAGGAACCAGTGTCCTGGAGGGTTAGTTGTTAAATTAAGTGAAATCACAATCCTTTTCTATAGGAAAATACTTAGGCATCTTATACACATACATGTGAATTTCAGGGAGCCTCAGAAGTGTGCCAGCTCAGGTGTGATTGTGGTGGTATTCTAATTGTACTGAAATGTGATTTTGATTGTATGTTAATAAATAAAGTTGCTCGGGGGTCAGAGCTATTAGAGCCATAGACAGAGTGTGGTGGTGGTGGTGCACGCCTTTAACCCCATAGATCTCTGTGTGTTCAGGGATACAGCAAGCATCGGAGACATATGCCTTTAAGACCTGGGGGGCTGTACATACAGACAGTGACGAGGCAGTCATGTGTTTGGGTTTACAACCAATGAGAAGGCAGAATGACTATGAAACAACTTACACACAGGGAAATAGCTCTCTTTCGGGAAGCTAAGACCACCGCAGGAGGAAGGGTGAGATTTTAGCTCTGAGCTCTGATCTCTTGCCTTTCTCTTCTACATTGGTTCTGTGTTTCTTATTTAATAAGACAGTTGGTAACATCTACATGTGATGGTCAATACTGTCACCTTAATAGTGCCTAGAATGACTCTGGGGACGTCTATGAGGGACTTCCTAGATGTGTTCATTGGAGTGAGAAGATCCACCCTCAGTATGAGCGGCACCATTCCATAGGTTGTCATCCCAGACTGAATAAAAAGGAGAAGATGAACTGAGTACCAGCATGCATCTCTCTCTGCTCCGGGATGCTGACACAGTGACCAGCAGCCTCGGGGTCCTGACACCTGCTCCACCACGGTCGACTCTCCCTGTAAACCACGAGCCTGAACCAACCCTTCATTTCTTACTTTGCTCATGTCTGATATCTTTGTCACAGCAGCAAGCAACTTAACCAATACTTCATGAATCCCTTAGTTAGGACAGTAAAACCTTGTAAAAAAATCATAAAGATATCTATACACACACACACACACACACACACACACACACACACACACACACACACACGTCTGTATGTTCATCTCTCACCTTATAATGAAAGTGAACATGAATGGGAAAAGTCTGACGTACCCTACAGAAACTCTATCCAAGGACCCATTGAGAAATACATGATTCAATAGCAACCTCCCGACTGGGTCATGTTTCTCAACATAAATCCATCTCAGTTCCAGAGAAACTTCCTTTAGAGTGGGTCTCTCAGGCTGAGTGAATACTGAAAGCCATAGGGAAAGCTATTACCTGAGGCTAATAGAGTTTGTGGAGAAGCAGGCACCGCTGCTAATATCCTCATTCTGGCCTCTGAGATAAGAGCCCTTTCTGGGCCAAGCTTTGTTAGAAGTGAAATTTCTCATCCCTGCCACAGATAAGCTGTCCCTGGCTGCTGAAAGCAATCCCAAGCTTCCCCTTAACAAGTTATGAATGGAGCCCTGCATGTCACAGCCTCTGGGGAGCTTGTCACCTCTTTCCTGGCTCTTGGTTTCCTGTTTCTGAATCTTCCCTGGGTCCTGATGCTTCAGTGGTAATGACTTGTCCCCCTGCCCTCCCTGCGCCACACTGTGAACTGGGTACTTCTCTTAAAGGCACTCCGTGAATGGCTATCAAGACTGGGGTCCTCTGCCTGCACTCACAGGAAGATCCATGCATGTGTCTTCACACACAGAGGTCTGCGCAACACTTTCACCTGGACACGTGTGAACTATGGAGGACACCTGGGCCGGAAATAGCAGTTATGAATGACAGCATGAAATCAGTGCTGCAGAGCACACAGTTTACCTAATGACACAATCAAAACCATGTGCTTCTCCACGGGGTACCGCAAACCCATGCTGTCTGAGAATCGCTCACCAGGGCAAGCCCATCAAAACAAAACTCTGTCCTTCTTTTATTCCTGCAAATCATTCTGTCCTGCCCTGTGCTCAAGGACTCTCAGCCCGTCTCTCCCCCCCCCCCATCTCATCTCCTTCAGAGGCATCTATGCCGTACTTCACAGCGAAGGTCTAGCCTGGCTTCCTGATTCCCAGGGGGTAAGGGAGCAGCCGCAGCATGGACTCATGACCACAACCAAGGACACTGCCGTTTCCTCCATCTTTCCCCGCAGGGAGCTTTCATAAGCCAGCGTCAGTACTACAACCTCGTCAGTCATGCTGCATTTTGCTTTATCGTTATCAACCTTAGCATTAGATGGAGACACTCAAGGTCAGAAACAATTTCCATCTTTTTACCCACAGGGCCCACCTTCTCAGGGCAGCAGCACATCAATAAAGCTTTACTCTTAAGACAGGTTTGTAACCAGTCTATGAAGTGGACTGATTTTGGTGGAATTTTAGAGGAAACCAATCTAAAAACATGGTTTCCTTCTCTAATCGGTTGTTATGTTGTAGGTAATTATTTGCAATCATTAAGAGGCTCAGTCAGCAACTTTAGAAGTCTAGTACTGTCTGCATGGAACCTCCCGAGTCTGGGAACTAGGGCTGGGGGGGAGGGGCTCTTCTAGCTCTGCTCCCCTTTGTCCCACACACTCCTCTGCCTGTATTATGCTGATGCTGAATGCTGCAAGGTCTACACAGGAAGCAGAGCACCCCTGTCTACAGTCACCCAAACCCGCTGGCTTCTACTTTTCTCTCTGGTCACTCTGGATGGGGCCAAGGAACCTCCCTACAGGAAGAAAGTGCATCTTGGAGGTTATTCAGAAGGGCTTGGCATGTTCATACAAGAGAAAACTTGGAACATTTGGGGTTCTCCAAATAGCCTAAAATGGTCAGAATTACATGCAAATAGCCTAATATGGCCAGATTATATAATAAGGGCCAAGGCTGGGACAAGGAGATCTTAAGTGCAAAAGGCATATTAGGAAGAGTCCAGTGGCATGAAGTAAGGGATCCCTTGGTATAAGCAGCTTTCCCTTCCCTGGTTCATAGACATCTTGCTTCCATGTGCCATGTTACTTGCCCAGGTTCCTACCATAAATACTTCTTTCCTCTTCTAAACTCTGGAAAAGTTTCATCAGCAAGGCTGGTGCCATCAAGACTTCTGTTTTGCTCCTAGCCTAACAAAAAGTTCCATCACTAGCAGATGACAGGTCCCAAGTGTCCCTTGATAGATGAGTTGATTATACCAGGCACATCAATAGATAGAGAGTAGGGTAACTATGTCTTATGCAATTTGGATATTTGTAATTACTCCCTCCATTAAAAAAAAAAAAACAAAAACACTCCAGTTTATACAGGAAGAGGGTGACCTTATACCCAGCATGGCGGGGGCGGGGTGGGGGCACAAAGAAGGGAGTGGACATGGTAGAGGCAGGGTGGGGGAGGGGCACAAAGGAGAGGTGGTGTGGAGATGAGGCATGGAGGAGAAAAATAGAAAAAGGTAGGTAGAGGTGGGGTGGGAGAGAGGGACGAAAGAGAGAGGTGGAGAAGGTAGGTAGAAAGTAGATGACATAATTTTCTTCTGAAATTCAACAATAAAATTTTGTCATTAAAAACTGCCAAGCACAAAAGCATCAGGAAGTCTTGCTGCTATTTTTTAACTAAGTCATAAATGTTGCTCAAAAGATACAATATTAAAAAAAAAACAACATAGATGTTATTGAGGAGATATTCAGATTATTCAAATCCAAATTTAAATATTTAAATACTGACTTCTTTCTGGGCTAGAGAAATGACTTGACCAGTAAACTGCTTGCCATGTGGTCATGAAGACCTGAATCTAATTCCACATTTAAAAAACAAGCAAAACAGCCAGGTGGTAGTGGTGGTGCCTGCCTTCAATCCCAGCACTCAGGAGACAGAGGCAGGCAGATCTTGAGTTCAAGGCCAGCCTGGTCTACAGAGTGAATTCCAGGATAGACAGGGCTACACAGAGAAACCCTGTCTTGAAAAACCAAGAAAGAAAACAAAAACCTGAAGCAAAACAAGAAGCTACCTTTGGTGTCATGTACTTAGTATCCGTATGCTATGGAGGCAGACACAAGAATCACTGGGATAATGGTCCAACCAGCACAGTTCCAAGCCAATGGAAGACACTGTCGAAATATAGGAAATAGATGGCAGCTAAAGAATCACACCCAAAGTTGACTTCTGGACTTTATGGACTCAGGTATGTACACACACACACACACACACACACACACACACACACACATCTGAATACACACATGGACCTGCACACATGAACATACACAATATTGAGAATCTCCATTCAAATCTTCTTGTGTGTCTTAGTGGGCATATCCTAGTGTTATCTAACACTGTTTTTGTGCTGTTAGTCAGAACTATACATTTTATAGACATCATTGTTTTGCTGAGACAACTCCTGATATTTATGTATTTCATGTTTCATTTTCTAATTTATTAATGGGGCTTTTGTCTTAAGTAAGAGCCTTTTGTCTTCCTCTTTATAAATTTGATCTTGTTTTCTTAATTATTTGGGTTAAATGTTTTATTAATTATCATTTTGTCTTAATAATAAAAACAAGACCGTAAGTGGAGCTTGTAAACTACGCACGATTCTCTAGTGTTCCTGCATAATGTCCTTGGTGTGCTTCTCCACAGTGAAAGATGCTTTGAACGCCCTCTCTCATCCGGGAGTTACGTAAGGACCATTTCCATATTTTACAGTTTCTAATGATGAAGATATCACTTCACCCTTTTGTCATTTTTGCTAGATTAATTGACTGGTGTCTGAATTGTTCTTGTCTATCAGCTCTTAGCTGACAAGTATATTGTTCTCATTTCAGGTGTAATTTCTAACAGATTTCTATGTGGGCTTTTTTTTTTTTTAATATCTGCTCTTCTATTCATACTTCTCTGTATTGTCTTTCTGTGGATACCACACAAAATCACCATAGACTTATCGGCTTAAAACAAGAACCATCGATCAACGCAGAGTGTGTCAGAGGTCTGGGGCACAATTCATCCAAGTCCTCGGCTTGGTCACGCAAGCCACAGTCTGGGTCTGGGTGCCATCCGAGGCTCCCTGTGCCTGCCAACTTTACTAGATGTCTAAAGAAAGAGTCACCCATCTAGACTTGTATGTTAAGGCAGCAGGCAAACCCTAGGAAGTACTCTAACCCCTTTACCTCCCCTTCAATTAATTAAAAAACACAACCAACTTGACAACTTACACCTTTTCTTCAGAATATCTTCCCCTTTGCTATCCATGTAATCTAATCTCAGGAATGATATGCCATCCTCTCCACAAACCCAAACACACTCTGGCTGAGGGATTCACTGACTTTCCCCATGTCTATTGCAACAGGTCTTATGTCTTTTCACCCAGGCTTTGAAGTGCACTTATAGATCCTTCTAGGGTTGTAGACTTCATACATCTCCCTCAACACTGATTATGAGACCAAACATTGTAGTACGAATCTTAAAGGGTCTTATTAATAACATCAAATCCAGGCAGGTATTGGGGTGAAAGCTGGAAGATCAGAGAAGAACAGCAAGCCACAGCTACCTCACCTTGCCAATTCTTCAGCTGGTCCTGTTTCCTCTGACTGGATACCTCTGAGTTGTCATCTGAATGGATCTCAGCTGAACTGCTGCTCAAAAGCCTAAAAGCTTAACCAGCCAAATGCTTCTAGTTTCTGGTCTTCATGCCTTATACACCTTTCTGCTTTCTGCCATCACTCCCTGGGATTAAAGGCTCGCTTTTTGGGATTAAAGGTGTGAGTCACCATGCTTGGCTGTATCCTTGAACACACAGAGATCCAGGTAGATCTCTGCTTCTGGAATGCTAGGATTAAAGGCATGTGCTACCTACCACTGCCTACCCTCTATGTTTAATATAGTGGCTGCTCTGTTCTCTGACCCCAGATAAGTTTATTAGCATGCACAATATTTCGGGGGACACAATATCACCACAGAAGATTGCTGTCTCCCAGCCTAGGTTGACATCCTCGATCTTCTCAAAGCCTTCCCAATCACCACCAAGCTTAGTCTTCCTCAGACGCACATCTTGGAGAGGAATGCTTCTGGCTTCATCTTACTATTCCCCATCTCCCCTGACCACTGACATCTACCCAAACAGCCTTTGCTGCTCACAGCTTCACAACCTGGTCCTGTGAGAGCACAAGGTCCCCTTTGGTATATGTGGTCACACCAGTGGGTTGTCATTACTATGTGTTGTGAAGAGAGCTTGTGTTTACATCCTAGAACCACATAAAACACACACACACATATAAAACAACAACAAAGTGCAAGAGCAGGGCCAACCTCCAGGAGCTCACGTCCCAGTGGAGTCTCTTTGCTTGTGTTTTGTGTTCCACTGGTACCTAGCATTAAGCTTATAGGTGCAAACACATATGGTAACCATGGAAATGAGCCGACTATCCAAATGGCTCCATGAGGCTCAGCCCTTTGTACTGATGCTGAGGAGCCATTGTTAGGTCTCAAGTCCAGAGCAGTCCCTAGCCACATGGGACTGTGTTCACAAATGGTGTGCCTATAAAGGGCAGGAATGTATGTAGAAAATCTTAGACAGTTTGATAATCATTTTGAGTTCAAAAGTAACCTCAACAACAACTTGACTTTCCTTCCCAATCACGGCAGAATTGGTCACTCAGATTTAACTCATCATAAAGTAAAACACACGGAAAGGCTTAAAACAATAGTTGTCTTCTCCTTCTTAAACCTAATTGAAAACAGTGGAAAATTATAAGAAAGTTTAAAAATTAAAAAATTACCAGGCCAGGATAATGAATAAAGAGACACAAGGGGTTATGATCAAGGCTGAGAACCGTTTTCCTTTGGTCAAAATTGACAAAAGTCACTAAAAGGGCCGTGGGTAGGACTGTGTCACTGACCAGCTCTGAAGAACAGTGAAACCAGACTGGGCCACAGAGGAACAGCACCCTTTGCCTGTTCAGAAGAGTGGTGGAACCAGGCTGAACATCAAGACCAGATATAGACAAGCTTCTCATTGATCTGTCAGAACTCCAGTGAGGGGTCCCAAAAGTAAGGAAGTAGACATATGTCCTCTATGTAGGAAAAGAAGAGTCCATTAGTCTAAAATAATTTATACAAACAATATCCCAAATCAGCAGAAAAGGACAGACCAAGTACAGAATGCCAAAGCATCCAGATATTAGAGCAATCAGACACATATTTCAAAATGATTAGAATCATCATGTTCGAGAATGCTAAAGCAAACAAACACACAAAAAAGGACTAAGGATGCTGGGAGAAAACTAAAATACCATGAAAGTGACATGGCCAATTTTTAATAAAAGAAACAAATAGAAAATATTCCAATTAAAAATATTATTACCAAAATTACAAACTCAATGAGTGTGATTAACAGTTGATTAGCCACACAGAAGAGAGAATTAGTCAACATAGAAAAGAAGAAACAAATCGAGCAAAATAAAATTTGGATGAGTCCAGGATGTAGGAATTCCCCAGAGACAAAAGAGAGCATATGACCAAAATCAATATTTGGAAACATAATTTTAAAAAACTGACAAAAGACATTAAGCAAAATTGAAGGATCTCTGAGAACTCAGGCAGAGCACATGAAATGAAGAAAGACTATGTCCGCTGGTGGTCTAACCCACAGCAAAACCATAGAGAAGAAAGCCGTCCACTGGTGGTCTAACCTACAGCAAAGATATAGAGAAGAAAGCCAAGGAGAAACTCTCCAAGGAGAAGTGAAAAGATGGATTAGAAAACTGACAAGTCAAGAAAGGAAAAGAAGCAATGACAGCCTTAAATCCTTAAAAAAAACAAAACAACCCAGACTCACACCCTGGACTTCTCTGTCATACAGAACCACTCATCCACAGCGAAGCGGGGCTGAACAGCTAAAGACACAGCAACCATGGACCAATGCAAACTCTGAAATGGCGTGCCACACAAAAGAAAATCATCCTGAATGTTTCAGAAAGGCACAAAAAGACACAGAAATTAGAACTGTATAGATAAGTCTCTCTGTACAGATTTTTTAAAAAATGTCAAAACAATGAAAGGAACATATTTTTTGGAAGAGACAGTTTGTTTTGTGTAAGGTCACCATACTCTGACTTCCATCACAAAGACAAAACAAGAAAATAATAGGTTGGCGTGCTATCTAATATTGTTGCGATAATCCTAAACAATCACCTGAAGAGTCAGGTGATGTTGAAAATTGATACTATGATAATATGCTATGGTGCTGCCAAGTCCTCTTTATTCAAAATGCAGGGTGGCTTTACTACAGACAATACACTGTGATGGCTCATCATAAACTAGCCTAGAAGCAACAGGATCCCCTTAAGAAATCGGATAAATGGCAGAATCCGACATCAGAGAGGAATGGGGGGAGAGAGCTATTAATGATATATCTTACTCGGTAATTGGTGTTGTTTGACCTGAGGGAAATTCTAATCAACTTTTTAATGTGACTTCTCATTTAAATTAAAAGGAAAGAAAAATGTTGCTCTATTACCGAGAAACAAAACACCCCTTCTGAGGCAATATCATTACTTATTTAAGAATTCCAAGAGTCTACAGATGAAGTGTTTAAACAAATCAACAAGCTTGATAGAATATTGGATATGAAGAGGAGACCAGATCAGTTTTATCTGTGTGTATAAGCAACCAGTAAAACAAACAAACACACACACACATACACACACACACACACACACACACACACACACACACACACAATGGGTAAGAAAGAGATGCAGTTTATCAAGTTGTCAATTAACACCTGGGAATAAAGTAAAATTATATATGATCCCTACAGACAGTAAGTATAAAAAATTTTCAAGATACCATGAAGTTCATGAAGATATACAGCATGCTTGTGGATTATAAAACATTTTTTAAAAAGTAAAAAAAGGTGTGTGTGTGTGTGTGTATGAGTGTGTGTGTGTGAGTGTGTATCTGTGTGTATGTGTGAGAGAGTGTAGGTGTGCGTGCGTGCATGCGTGTGCGTGTGCGTGTGTTGGGGGTGTGTGTAGAGAGAGAGGGGGAATCAAACAGTGAGCCTGAGGATTCACCAGCAAATGAATGGAACAAGAATATCTGGTACATATAGACAATGGCTTTATTTTTTAGTCACAAAGGAAAATGAAATCATGACATTTTCAGGAAGTGGCATGCAAAAAGAAGATGAAGAAGAAGAAAGTATAAAGATATATGAATGAAAATGCCATCACGAGACCCATATCTTTTTATGGTAAGTTAAAATACCAATAAAAATAAAACACCTCTGGTAGTGTGGTTGACCCAGAAGCAGCATTGGTCAGAAAGGGCTACATGGGATGTTGCTCTCAGCTGCTGTCAGGTCTGCATTTACAGTAGTTAACAGGGACACACTGACACATGCACAGACAAAATTCAAGATGCATACAGGATGAACCTGGTGTAGATGCATCATCCTTGGTTACACCCAAGTGGACCCACAGAGCGGAGGATTGAGGCAGCCTGACTGTCAGTACAACTGGGACAACATCTATGAACAAGTGAAGTGTAATTCTATTTCAATCCATCAAACACACTCTAAAAGAGTCAATGGGACAAGAAGATAGTCCTCTAATGGACAGGCTGGGAAAATGTCTTCCTGTCCTCGAGAGGGAAAGCAATGTCCTGGCAGCAGTAAACACTACAACCAGAGAGAGAGAGAGAGATGGTAAGTTGGTCTACATTAAAATCAAATCTGGTCTTGCAAAAGTCTCTCTCAAGAGTCAGGAGAGGTGTTGCTGCCAACGCACAACTACCAAAGGACTTCTATCCTTCGAGCACAGAGAATGATTATGGATTAGCAAGAGAAAGACAGTGACAGTTTGCCTTGGGGACATGGCAGCTCTGGGAACTCCTACCTATGTGCCTTCTCATCCCAGTGTCTTACCACAGGCTTCCAAGGTCTAGCATGATCCCAAGGGGGTTCCGGGTGATCTTGGTCATCTATGGCAAGAAGCCAAGATTTCCGGCTTAGCTGCCTTGACGGAATGGGTGGGGTGAGGGCTGAGAAGGCCCACTGCTGGGAAGGGAAACAGTGGGAAGTGTTTTTACTGGCTATGTCACATGATTTTCTAGGAATGGGACTCTCTGTTCCAATTAGGTTTCTGTCAATCTAACACAAGCCAGAGCATCTAGGAAGAGAGAATCTCGGTTGAGAAAGTGTCTCCATCCTGATTCATGATCATTAGACATGCAAGTAAGAATCTCTCTGGTGGGCCAGATCTAACCTAACTCGAAAGGCTGGTGGCTCTGTGGCCCTGAGCCACCTGTGCATCATAGCTTATCTCTACCCATATTTAGCTTCCAAATTGCCTTCCGGTCAATTAGTCTGGTGTTGGCTTACCCATTAGTTAACAGATTGATTTGAATAGAACCTCTGGTCCAGACTTATTCTATATTTGCTTGAGAATAATGGTGAACATTCTGAAAACTGCATATCCACCTCTTTTGCTCAGGCTAAAGAGAACTTAGAAGTTGCCCTCACCACCTCCATGCTTTGGGAGTAGTTCTTCCACCACTGAAAGGAATAGCCTTCATGGCTCCAACTCTGTTCCTGGAGGCTTTCCACATAGGAGGGAGGGGGTGGAAGGGGGTTGGGATCTTCTTATTAGTTCTTTGTTTCCCCTGTATGTTTGCAAACCATCCGGTAGCATGAACAAGGGACCCCGATCTTCTTCCTGCTGGGGCTCTTTCCTTATCTGCACCCAAATAACCGCCTTTCTACTTGATGGGTGGATGGCATTCCCATCTCTCTGCTTGCTGAAAAATCACACATTCCTGGGTGACTTCAGTATCCCACAGGGTCACTTGTGTTGTATTCAAGGCAAAATAAGCTCCACATTCAGTCTGTAATGAAGTTGTCAGTCACCAGTTAGACAATGGCCTTTGGCTCCCTCCCTCTCACACAGTCTATAGTTAGTAGGTTCTTATTAAATACACCAAGACACCATCAAGGCAAATAAACTACACTGTAATGAGCTTCTCATAGCAGCAAAAGTCCCTGATTTAACCTGACCTTGATGCAACCCACAGCCCAAGCTCTAAGCCGCAATCGCTGTCTACAGCAGAAACAGCCCAGTGTCTAGAGACAGTTCATCACCCAAGGGAATTGTCCCTACCTTGGCAGCTTTGGGTGGGCGTGTGTATGTCTGTGTCTCTCAACCTTGTTAACCTGAGGCCGGGGGAGGGAGAAAAATGAGCTCTGTGCAGGCGGTTTGGTCTATTTCTTCAAACATGCCGAATGGTAATTAGCTTTGATTTTTACATCTATTCATAATGATAGCGGAGGGCAAGGCACAACGGGAAGGGGCTGCGAGCTTTCCACTTAGCAATTAATTCTATTATTAAATGCTAAGAAAAAAATAAGTGCCTGCCAGCTGTACCTTTATTGTGTTTTCCCAGAAATAATAATGAGAAGGCTCAGAAAGTATATGATTCCTTCTTTTTCTCTCCCACCCTAGAGAAGACGACAGTCCATGGCTAGCTGCTTCTTCTGAGTGAAAATGGAAGAACTCCTTCCCCTTGGATGGGTGTTGGGAGGAAGAAATGGGTTGGGGAGCAGTTTGGTTGGTGGGATGCCCGCCGATATGTGCGAAGCCTGGGTTCGATCCCCAGCACCACAGAAACAGAGCATGCTGCGTGCTGGCCCATGTCCATAATCACAGAGGTAGAGGGGACTGCAAAGAGAAGTTCAAGGTCATCTTCAGCCATTGTGGGGTTTCAGGACAGCCTGGGCTACATGAGGTCCTATCTCAAAAGAAATGAAGTAAAGGAAAAGAAGGGAGAGGAAGGAAGGAAAATAAATGTTTTTAAATTTAATTTGGCGTGGGGGGGGAGCCTTTTGCTTCTTTTTGGTTAGTTTCAAACATATATACAACGTGTTAAAATTATATTTATTTTTAAAAAGTGTAGCATATACCCTGATCCAGACTCCATCCTAAGTAACATGAAGATTTAAATCTAGGATGCTTAATTTAATGATACCCTTTGTAGACATATGCACACCTGAATATAAACTACAAGAGGACACATGAATTGCACTTTGGAAGGGGAGAAAAGGCAGATGGATAGTACTAGTGTTTGGATTTGGGCAGATATGTCCATCATCAGTCAGATGATAGTCATTGGCTGTCTTCCTCTAGTCCCTTCCCTGGCTGGTAGTTGGTTCTCCATCAATAGTTAGTGAAACCGACCCAGCCTGGGTTTGGTCTTTGGTATTGCCACCGACACATGATGCAGGAGGCTCATGAGACTTCTCAGCCTATTCCACAGGGCAGCAGTCCATATCCTTCCTCAGCTCAGAGGTGAGTATTAGTGTCATCAATACTGTGTACCAAGTCAGATCTGCCCACCCATCCTCAATAAGACAATGAAAAGAGCCAAATGAAAAATGAAAAACAGAAAAAGATTTAATCAATGTGGCTACATGGAGAAGAGAGACAACGAGATCCAGAAAATCCCCCAAATCTATCATCAGGGTCCTGAACTGAGATCAGAGTTTAAATAGATCACCAAAGATATGCACATCCATGCTGTCCCCGTCAAGCTGTGGTTCCACCCACCAATGACCCATCACTGTCTATCCTTCAGTTTCATGCTATAAGGTGGTCTGAAAAGTTGTTAGAATTGTGTGAAATCTCTTTCTGGGACACAAGGTCCCCCTGTGGCTGGCATTTTTTTCCTTCTCCCACCATGAGATTCCTAGGGAGATTCTCATTTCTTTGGGATCTATTGTTTGAATAGTCTGACAGATTGGGACACACAAGTAACTCTTCAATTCTTCTAGACCAGAGTGTGAGCAAGTACTCAGAGTTCATGCAAATTTAGGCCCTCATTCTCAGGGATTTTCATGAACACTCTTCTGTTTGTCTGGAACAAAGAGAAAACATCAACACATTGACACTGGGGTTGGCCTTAGGACTGATTCAAACCTAAAATCTCACATTCACTAGCTGTGGTTACATGATCATCCAAACCTCAGTTCTCCTATCTGGAAACCTGGTGCAGTAATGGCTCTCTCATGAAGATATTAGCAAAACTAAATATTGTATAGAAAGGTGTATTGCTCATGTTGTCATCATGCTTTTGAAACCAGGATTGTGATGAACCAAACTGGACTTCTTTATGTTGCTTCTTTCTTATTTGGGAGATGTGATATATTGTGTACCCCAATAAAGCTTGCCTGAGGATCTGAGAGCCAGCCACTAGCTTAGACATAGAAGTCAGGCAGTGGTGGCACACACCTGTAATCTTATCACTTGGGAGGCAGAGATTCTTCTGGATCTCTGTGAGTTCAAAGCCACAGTGGGCTACATGAGAGAAACAGAGCCAGGCAGTAGTGGCCCACACCTTTCATCCAAGCACTTGAGATCTCATGACTTTGCTTGGGAAGCACACATGCCTTTAATCCCAGGAACTAATATGGCAGGGCAGAGAAAGGTATATAAGGCATGAGGAAACAGGAACTCATTCTCTTTAGACGGAAGATTTCATAGAGGTAAGAACTAGTGGCAGGCTGTTATGCTTCTCTGATCTTTCAGCTTTCACCCCAAGATCTGGCTCTGTGTTTTTTATTAAAAGACCATTTAAGATTCATGTTACAGAGAGACTGGCTCCATAGATGACACCCAAAAACCATCACTGGGGGAGAAGCTTGGGCAGCCACACACAAGTCAGCAATTAAAAGCACTCTTTCAGAGGACCAAGTTCCATTCCCAGCACTTGTACCAGCAACATACAGATGCCTGTTGCACAAATCCCAATTGGTCTTATAATAAAAACTCAGAGCTAGATATTGGGGTAAAGGCTGAAAGATCAGAGGAAACAACCCACAGCCACTTCTCACCTCGCCAACTCCTCAGCCAAAAGGGGAAGATCCTGTCTTCATGAATCCTCATACTGGACACCAGAGTCCTCAGCCGAAAGGACTGAGTTCCTGTCTCCTTCCACCTTATATTCCTTTCTCTGCACAGCCATATCATTTCCTGTCTCAACCTTCCTAGTGCTGAAATTAA
This sequence comes from Peromyscus maniculatus bairdii, assembly GCF_049852395.1. NCBI lineage: Eukaryota > Metazoa > Chordata > Mammalia > Rodentia > Cricetidae > Peromyscus > Peromyscus maniculatus. Next base: position 33,623,200 of record NC_134873.1, on the reverse strand, counting down.
TGGCATGTGTGTTTCCCAAGTACTGGGAGCAAAGGCATGAGATCCCAAGTGCTGGGATTAAAGGTATGCGCCCCACTGCCTGGTCTCTAGGGTTAATCCAGTGGGTAGCTCTGTCCTTTGATTGTCAGTCAAAGTTTATTTGAGTACAAATAAAGTATCACCACACACGCCTTTAACACCAGCTCCAGTCCAATGCCTCTGACAGGATAACGGGGCAAATACCTTTGTCCAGTCCATTAGACATGGCTTGGCAATTGGTCACTGATTCCTTGACAAGAATACTTGCCATGGAGTCAGGAGAGACCAAGCCAGATAGGAATGAAACCAACTGGAATGAAAATGAAAGGCTGGGGATAAGCTCCAAGAATGGACAGAAGTCTCAAAGAACCCTGCCTCAAGAACTGAAGGCAAATAAAGTGGTGTTCAGAGAGACGTGTGGGGTTGAAATTCTTTTCTTCATGATGAAAACTATTAAAACTTGTCTACTGATGAGTATGGTCAACAGAATAGGAAGTGATAATGATACAGTAGGGAAACTGTAGATTCTGGAGCAAAATCACAAGTAGTAGAATCAGAAGAAAGTTAACGTGCAGGCTAAGAAGCTACTCAGTCTTAGATTGGGTGTTGGGTGATAAAGTGTGGCTGAATCCACAGACACCTGGAGGGATGCATGATTGCATGCACAGGTGTATGAATGACTGGATGTGCACATTAATGCACGGATACACAGATGCATGGATGGATGGATACATGCATGACTGCTTGGATGATGCATAGATGCATGGATGCATGGATGTATGTGTGTCTGGATGCCTCTATGAACAGAGAACTCTATGAAGAAATGACTTGACAGATGAATGTTTGCATGTATGGATGCATGCATGAATGCTGGATAGATGTGTGGTGGTGGATATATATAGAGATACATATATGGAGGCATGCATGAACAAATACCATTTCACTAACTCTCAAAAAGTGTGTTACAATTTGTCTCAGTGAATGGAACGGCTTTTTATAAAATGCCAAGTTATCAAACTACAATTTCAAATGAAGAACTTAGGAAAAAAGAATCTTCTTAGAGGGTTTCTAAAATTGGATGTGATATGTTTCTCAAGGCGTCCACTTTATCTCTCCTGACGGAGACTAGAAAATATAGGTGAGAAAGAAAGAAGTGATGGAAATGGAGCTGTAAACACAATAAAGCTCCAAGAGAAAAGAAAGATGAACCAAGACGCCAGGGCTAGGTGCTAGTTTTCTTGTTGATGCGAAAGGGAAATTGTACAACCAGATATAGTGCCGACACATCTCCCAACTACAGCTTTGAAAAAAAAATCACAGTGAGAAATTGATCAAATTAGCATTTTATGATAATTTCCAAAAAGGAGAAAAATTGTGTTACGTGGTTTTGAGGAATAAATTTGAAGGTTGTTTATTGAGTTTGAGGAAGATTTGTGTTTCAGAATAACTTCAATTCCATGGAAAAGTTGGGAAATAAAATTTCTCTTCCGTTAGATCTACAGCAGGAGGAAACTGAAGGGAATTTCCCAGGCTGTTAATAAATTTTGAAGAAATAAAATCAAACTAAACTCGAGGAGGTGAACTTGAAACACCAGATTGAAAACAGGAGACCCTCCTATGAATCAGCACGAGTTTGGATCCCAACTCTATGACTTGTTCATTAGAGGATCTTGGATTACTTTTCAAACTATAGGCTATTTATCTGCAAAACAGGGCAAACACTATCATCAGTGAAAGTTTACAGAATTCACACAAATAAGGCACCTGTATAACAGTTGTCAGAAATTGCTTCATTGACTTGTTTTAAAAAAAAAAAAATTAAATCTTTTTCCCACTCCACCCTGGCTCCCACCACACACACACTCTTCTTTTTCAGATTCCAATTTTGACAGCAGGGGTTTAAAAAAAAAAAAACTTCTATTGTAGCTGCCTGACTTCCAGAAGCAGCCCACCCTTGTGATGACTTACTATTTATAATGCCTTGCACTGCGATTGCAGAAATCACTCCGTAATAATTCCCACCATGTGTTCAAGACCTGGAGTTCACTTGCATTGACCTCTCCCAGCTTCCAAGCCCCTACCCCACATCTGGGCAACCTATTAAGAACCAGCACCCTCCATCAGCACCTGCCAAGAGCATTGTGAAGTCTGCCAGCACCTGTCTGCAGGGGGCCTCCACCCACAGTAAATTCCAGCCCACCTCTGTTTCTCACTCTTGTTTCATTCTCTACCAGAACCTTGGCAGAGTGTCTTGCCGTTTGCATGAGAACACAACATGTTCCCATGTGTCCTCTAATGCTGGTGTGTGATTTTTGCCAACACCTGTAAAAATGTCTGAAGAAGGCTGCCCATAGGACTGTGAGACAGATGCTAGACAACCCCTGCCACAAAAATATTCAAATATATTAACATCATACTAATATATTAATATAATTTATATGACAATGCACTATATATTTATTTATATATTATTGTGTATTAATATACTGATATAACATTACTATTACACAAGATGGCAAGTCAGAGTTAAAAAAACTTAAAAATATAATGATTTCCTTTTAAGACTTTTTTTTTTTTTTTTTGGTTTTTTCGAGACAGGGTTTCTCTGTGTAGCTTTGCGCCTTTTCCTGGAGCTCACTTGGTAGCCCAGGCTGGCCTCGAACTCACAAAGATCCGCCTGCCTCTGCCTCCCAAGTGCTGGGATTAAAGGCGTGCGCCACCACGCCCGGCCTTTTAATACTTTTTAAATAATAAAATGTCAATTATTTCCCCCTTTTGGCAAACCTACAAGTTTTAGGGTTAGGATGGCAAATCTTTCATTTAAGTAAAAAAAGTATGACTGGGCAATTTAGAGTTAAGATAGATGATAGATCTGAGAGGTCCCTGCGTCAGCCACTGGAAGAACATCAACTTGCCCATGTGAACTGCAGCAGCGACCTGAACATCACAGTCATTTGTTCACAGTTAACCTGTAAAGATGCCACGGCTTCCATCACTTACTTGACACAGCCCACCATAATTTATTTAGAAGCAATTTTACTATTTTCAGACGTTCATCTTTTAGTGGCCCCTGTAGATCTTTGAACTTGACTATGAGAGGCTGTGATGTGGGAAGGATTAGGGAATGGACAGCTGAATTTCCATTCAGGAGAGGAGCGGAAGCAGCCAATCTTTGCGTTTATCTTGAGGGTGGGGGCTTGCGGCTAGCTGTGCTCAAGGCACCCTGGCTGCTGTCTCTTCAGCTTTCACACTCCCTGAACCAACCCAAGAGCAGCTCCGCCATGAGAGTGCAAACACATCTGCACACTTATGGCTGAGCGTGTAAAGTGAAAGACAGATTTAGGTCCAAGATTGTCCCGGGCAGTTCTGATTTCTCCTCCTCCATCTCAGTTTGTCCTCCAGAGCCCAGTTTCTCCCCTCCCTCACCCGGTTCACACTTTTAACTCTCCTTCTCAAATGCCAACTGCAACACCAAGCTCAGCAGACTAGCAGCTCCCATGATCACCTGGGGCAATAAGTCTACACCCCTAACTATGTCTACCCACGACAAGCACCATACAGTCTAAGAAATCTGATGCCACTCAGTGATTCTGCTTCTCTTATTAAATTGTAAATGATCAAGAACTGATCACAGGCCAGAGGAATTCCATGCAGGTGGGAGACAGAGGGGGGTAGAAGAGGCAAGACACTGATCGTATCTACAAAGCCACAATGAATTCGTGTGATTTCTGTGTTAATCCTAAAATACATCCATGAAAATAGGACAGTCTTGCTGTGGGTGCATTTGCGGTAAGCCCAGTTGAAAGGCTCAAACGGAAGTGTTTGAGTCACAAGAAATCTAAAGGTGCCCCCATCACAAGCCCACTGGCGCCACATTGAGCTCAATGTTAGTTCTGCCTAGAATACCTCTATACTGATACTCTCCATGACCAAAACTTGTCTGGCCTTCAAGGATGAGTAAGTGACCAGGCCTTTGAGCTGGCACAGCGTGTTAAGACACACGAGCCGGATGATCTGAGTTTGATTCCCAGGACAGTGGAAGAGAAAACTGACTCCTACAGGCTGTCCTTTGACCCTCACGTGCTTGCTGTGGCATTCCGACCTCAACCAAGAAGCAAGCAAACCTTCATCCAAATAGACACTGTCACACCACTGGTCCAAAGAGAATGTCCTCTGCCTCCCTGCAAGAGAGCTGGCATCGAGAGAAAAGCACAGTTCGCAGGCCCGGTCTTCTGATCCCTCGAGCCCATTTTAAAGAGGAAAACGTTCACTCTCAACCCATTCACTTAACAGGGCACATGCTTATGTCAGCACCCTGTAAAGCATGGAAGGCACACCCAGGGACAGGGGAGAGAAGCCTTGCCCCCACTGTGGGGGTCTCTAGGAGTCCAGCTTCCACCTTTCAGAGGGTTCCTGGGGCGGGGGAAGAGAGGGGAATGAGGAAGTATTAGAGAGAAAGAGGGGAGATGATAAGAAAGGGACACAGGATAGCTTCTGGAGGGCCCTGGGTCAATAACCAGTCATCTCAAGATTTATTCCAAAGGGCCTTTGTACAACGCCAAGGGGTGAGGCCAAACACCTCCCCCTATCAAGATCAAAGTACAACACACAGCCAAGTGTAGACCCTTCAAAAAACACCTGGTAACCACGCCCCTGGCCAAATCATCCCGTTATGCAGCCCTGCTGGGTAAAGCAAGCCCAGACTTTCTGGCCCCGAGTAATTTGGGCCCCCACACCCCATGCCTGTGGTAGTTACTAAACAAGCTTTGATTTTTACCCTTAATTGAAATGACAGCTCGAATGTTTTGCCTTTTAAGACTCAGAATCCTTAACATACTTTGGGATGACATGTGCAAAGCTTGGCTGTAGATCTTGAGAGGTGCGCACAGTTGTCAACTGGACCTGCTCTCCCCACACGGCGTGGTCAGCTCACAAGTGTGGAAGGCAATGCATTACAAAAGAGCATAAAAAATTGTCCTCTGAATGTTTCTCTGAGCTTTCTCCACTCTTTCCCTGAGGACTGAAAAATGTTTAATATGCTCTTTCTGGCCAAGCACCTGTCAAATTCCTATTTTTACTTGATTTTAATTAGGAGCAAGAACTAATGCCCTTTTAATTAATTGCATATCTTCTCTCCCTATGCCTCTGTTGCCTCCTTCTCTTCCAGACCACTCCAGAGCAGGCCTTCTGTGGGACTGAGGAGTCTATTAGTCTGAGACCAGGGGATAATAAACACCAAATTTTACCAACACATAGATATTCAAATATATTCACATGTTCTTAATTAGTAATGACTAATTCAGTGAGAGTTGGCTATCGTGAACAATTCAGTTTGTGCAGCAAATGCCCAGTGTCTCCTCCAACAGCTTTCTTCTCCAATATGAATTGTTTAAACAAGGAAGCGTGGCCTCCCTTTATACAAGCATTTCCTTGCAACGGGGAGTGAATCCATCACACACCACAGCAGGCATGTGGGGTGCTGGGTCAGGTCCATCTTTACTGAACGTGGATCAGGTTTAATTCCGATTGTCAGTTTGGCTGGATTAAAAAAAAATGCCCAGACATAGAACAAGGCAAATCTTCGGGTGTGCCTTTGAGCTCATTCTCAGTGAGAACTGACTAGGTGGGGAAAGCACCCCACACACACCCCAAATGTGGGCAGACACCTCCCGCGGACCAGAGTGGAGGACTGAACAAATCTTGACAGAGAAATCTGCTGAGTACTCACATTACCCTTTGCTTTCTGATCTGCTCAGAGGCCGCCCCACCACTGCCACGCCTTTTGTGCCGGGAGGGACTCTATCCCTCGAACCCAGGAGCTCAAATCAGCCCTCCCCACTTCCGTGTCCCCTTGTCACGTGTCCTATCCGCTCACAGCGAAGAGAAAACTAACACGTGTGTGTGTCAGCCGACGCCGTTTGCCCAGTTCTGTAATTCTGTCCCCTTCACTGATCACAAATTTCCTGCCGCTCCTTAATTCTTCTGTCCTCTCGGTGACTGCGAAAATGCTGGTCTCCCTTCTAGACTTCAGAGTTTCAAACTTTATAATGCAATACTCAGACATCCTTCTAAAATGCAACCCCCCCCTCAAGTTTTCTGTCTGTCTTGTAAGGCCTCTGAGTGACAGTGACCCTACTATTCTTGAGACAGACCACTGTCCCCAAGTGTGGGGTGATCTGTCACTGACCTCCTTTCTAGCCCAATGCCTGTCTACTCTACATAGGCACTCTCACCCTGACACTTGGTTCCTAGTGGATTGTCGGGATGCTGATCCAAGCCCCCTGTACCATCTGATCCCCTGGTGTCTGGGAGAGAGGACGGGCTGACACATCAATAAAGGAAGAGGCGCCTTTAATCCCAGCACTCGGGAGGCAGAGCCAGGCAGATCGCTGTGAGTTCGAGGCCAGCCTGGGCTACCAAGTGAGCTCCAGGAAAGGCGCAAAACTACGCAGAGAAACCCTGTCTCGAAAAAAAAAAAAAAAAAAAAAAAAAAAAAAAGGAAGAGGCCTGCTTTTTTCGTCAACTTCGCCTACTCACTAAACAAATCTCAAGGATAATGAACTTTGAAGAAGGAAAAGTAAGAGCTGGAGAGAAGACTCAGCCAATAAGGCACATGCTGTGTAAGTATGAAGACCCGGGTTCAATCCCCAACACCACCATTAACGCTTCACGTGGTGGCAGACACTTGAATTCCAGCATTGGGGAGGCAGAAGCCAGAGATTTGCCAGGGTCCACTGGTCAAATCAGTGCATCCCAAGCTCACTGGGAGACTTTGTCTGAAAAATTAGGTGAGGAAATGATTGAAGAAGTGAATGAGCAATTCACAACTCCACCCTCTGGCTTCTGTGCATTCACAAGTAAGTGTCTGACTGTCAGGTTTTCCTTCCTTCCCTAGGTCATAAACTTCAAGACAGACTTGTTTTCAACCGTGGATTGTTCCTGCACGGGCAGTGCTTATCCAGAGCCACCGCTCAATAAGTCAAGTGACTAATGGTTAAGTCAGCCTCCTTGCAGACATGTTCAAGCTCTTGGGAGATGGATGGCACAGCATGGGTGACAGCTGAGAACATGCTGCCTCCAGACAAGATGAGAAATTGGCTTCACTACGGTCTTTGAGGGATACCTAAATATCCAAAGAAAGTAAGTCAGTGGGGCCAAGCTTCAGTCTTAACTCAGTGGGACTGGGAGTCAGTCCTCTGTCTTCTTAAAAGCCAGAATGATGAGCGGTTAGTTGCTTTCTCTATGAAGTGGTTAATTGATTCCGTTATTGATGTTAATGATGTCAAATGTTGTGTTCCACGTTATATAGGATGCAGGTAAACCAAATAAAGGGCCTGAGCGCATGAGCTAACTGAATTGTACAGGAGGCTAAGTAACAAGGGCGTTGGAGGGCTACAAAGTTGGTCCGTCTGTCACACACGTGACAAAGTCTAGTCCAGGCCTTGGAAGGTGTGGGGTTCTGCCCGAGAGTCTCTCACAGGAAAACGCTGGGCTAAGTCCTGCATTACACGCTGGTGGGCCTGTAGAGCAACTTGGCTTCTCTAAGACTGAATAAAGGGCCAAGGTAAAGAGTCTGGTCAACAGGAGCAGCCCAGGTGGTGGGGGACACTACTGCCTAAGCAGTGCTGGGGGACAGAGAGCTGGCACAAGAGGGGGTGCTTGATGAAGAGCCTGGACAAGACTCAAAGTTTCGCTAATGGAAGGAGTCAGCACCCATGTGGCAAAAGCACCTACAGATGTTCTACGGTAGCCAGGGGGAGCTGAGGCATTAGCCAGCCTGGAACCTTTCCATGAGCCATACCATATTTACCAAAACACCAAAGTCTCTAAGAGTCTTGTACCTGCCCCCCCAACCACTTCAAGTTTACTATGAATGAATATGATAAATTTAAGAATTGTGAATCTCTGGAGTGGAGACACAGAGGTAAGAAAGTAGAGGTAGAGGCCCTTTTTTCCCCCTGGAGAGAAAGAGAGAGAGAGGTGTGCTAGGTGTGAGGACTTTGGGTGTGTTTATGTATTTAAGAACAGACATGGCAGCTTTGTCATGGAAAGTCATGACGGGGAGCATGCAGGCTGTCGGAACAGAATGTAATTGATTTCAGAGACCATTTTATGAAGTATCAATGAAAGACTTCAGGCTTCTGTTTAAGACTAATGTTTGGTCTTCCTAATGTGGCAGAGTAATTACTTTAGTAACACAATGAAACTTCTAGAAGAGGGAAAATCATCTAACAATGCCCTCCTCGAGTGCAGAATTTGAAAACACCATTGCCAGACAGAATACAAATGTGTCTGTGCCTTATTATTCTCTAATCGCCCTGACTTCACACAGCAGGAAGGGAAGTATGTTTGTGGCGCTGTGGGTAAACACGAAAGGAGGTGCCACAGATCCCTGCTCCCACAAAGGTCTCGGGCCTTCCCCTTCCCTGCAAGCTTGCGAAGATCACACAGCAAGGACAAACTTGAGGAAGGTGGCCACTGCCCCGGCTGGTCAGCGGGACAGTGTGGTCAGGAACACAGCCTGGAGTCAAGACAGGTATCCAACGAGCAATTCCTTGTGCTCGCTCTTTCTCTGGGATTGTCTTAGCCACCATCACCGTGTTAGGGCTGGGGAACAGAAAGGTCTGTGTTTTGAACTTTCTTTCAAAATGTATGTGTGTCTGCCTGTCTGTCTGTCACAATTATGTGGACACCCACAGAAGCCACAAGATGGGGTACAACACAGTGGAGCTAGAGTTACAAGCAATTATGAGTACTCAACATAGGTGCTGGAACCCCAAACTCAGGTTCTCTGGAAGGGTGGCAAGTCATCTCTCGAGCCCCAAAATCCTTTTAAAAAGAGGAACATCTGTAGCTCAGCCTGTAGAAGGGTCCTATCTAGAGCAGGAAGAGTTTGGAGGCTGAAATGGTACTGATGGCTTCCTGAACCTGCCCCTTAGCCACAGTCTCTGAGATGTTTAAGTTCTGATATTCTCTTACAATGTAAAACCTGACAGTCAGTCCACAGGCTGTGCACAGTCAGTCCACAGGCGGCGGCCTCTCTAGGAAGGAGATCCAGAGAACAAGGGAAGCAGCATCAGGGCAGAAGTAAGGCTGTCTTTCAAAGACACTTGAAAGAGGACCTGAAATTGCTCTACCTCCACCTGAGTTCCTTGGCAACTGGTCTCCAAGACTGAAGAAAAAGAAAGACCAACTCTTCAGAGCACAGAGTGCCAGGTTTGCCCCAGAGCTGACAGAAAGGTCTACTCTGGAACGAGAGGCACCAGCAGGGCCAACATGTCAGTTCCTAAAGCTCTTTTCATAGCTGTGCTGAGAGAAAATGCTTTGCAGCAGAAGAGAGCCTCATGCATGAGTGGGTGGGTGTGGGGACTCTCCTCCACTGTCAGCAAAAGTCAACACGTCACAGAGACCCCTGCACACCAATGTCTATGGCAGTTGTAAGCACAAGAGCTAAGATTCAGAACCAACATGGGTGCCCTATGACAGAGGAATGGGTAAGGGAAATTATACACACATACAAACATACACACACACACACACACACACACACACACACACACACATATATATATATATATATAATTTTTTTAAACCGTAAAAAATAAAGTTATGCCATTTATGGGGAAATTGAAGCAACTGAAAATTATCCTATTTAAAAACTGATCCAGTCTAAGAAAAAACACACTGTATATTTTTCCTCCCGTGTGCTTTTAGACCTTAAATAGTCACTTATAATCATATAAGTATATAGTAAATGAAAGTAGAAATGAGATTACCTCAGGGAATAAAGGAGGCTAATGGTGGGGAGGGGTGAGAAGAGGGATATGCTCAACATGCAATATAATATTTCTCACATAAATACAATATTCTTATGATGTTTTACATAAAAAAGAATTTGAAAATAATGAATACAGGTAAAGATTGTTCCTGTTGCCATTTCTTTCTCAGCCTCACCCAGTCTTGCCCAGGTCCAGGGAGATGCTTGTCCCCTGGTCTGCAGGACAGAAGCCCCTGGGGCCTGAGCTGCACAGCTACCTCCTGATGGAGCCGAGACAGGACCCCGGGGCTGTGGAGAAGCTAGCTTATGCAGCTAGCAACCAGGGAGTTGTGGACTCTGCAGTTTCTCTGAGCAAACATTCCTGGTTGTGAACAAAACAATGCTGTGTTGGTCACTTTTAATCAATGTTGTTTGTTTGAAAGAAACCCTGAAATAGTTTAGCTATGATAGTTCTTGGCAGTCGGTGGATGTGTGGCTCTCCAAACTATTTGGTTAATTAAAAATCTTTTCTTTATTTCCTCTGAAAAACTTGGGTCACCAAGAGGAGAGATTGGGCCACTCCGGTTCCATCTAGCATCACATTGTTCCTGCTTGTGCGAGGCCATTTAGACCCAGTGTGCCAACCCATCTTCGGGGACATGGATGTTCAAAAGTCAGAGACAGACATGCACAAAGGCAAAGTTAGCTTAGGAAAGAAGATGGATGACTTATATCCACACACTAATTAAATTATTAAATACAAAACAGAGCAATGAATCTAACTTAAGCTAGCCCAGTTCAAAGGCAGCCTCCTCAATGGCCAGACCATCACAGCTTTCTTTAATTCTGTAGGGTAGGGAGGTTTAAGTGATGACATTACCTTGAATATCAATGACTCCCAAGCATCCCTGAAAGATCAGAAGGACCATGGGAGCTCAGAATTCCACGTGGATTTTGATTCCAGTGGTTTGTGTGTTTGTTTTTTTCACTGGTAACAAAAATCAGAAAATAAAGTAATTGTATTTGGCTTATACAAATGAGATTTTAGTCCTCTTATTTTTGAGCATCACAAGTTGTGTCATGTTTTCATTCAGAAACTTTCAAGATGAGACTGTCAGGTTCATGACTCTCCTAGTCTATCAGCTCCATTACTAACACTGGCCCTCTATCTGTTAAGGAAATAGCACACTATTAGAAAAGAGAGATATCAACCACTATATTATATAATTCTTGACCACAAGAAGTTCACAACTTTGTCAGATTCAATATTCCCATATGGACCAGTGGCTTCTCTAAATAGACTGCCTATTCATATCAAGTGCCTAAACATATCAATTGTTTTGGTGTCTCTTTAAGAATCAGGGCAATGAACTGTAGCTAGAGGCTACAGCAGCACCAAGTCAGCCTGCTATAACATAACATTTTATTTGCCTCCACATGATACTTCCTGTGTTATGCGTTTCTTCTCCTTCTACAACTATGGCATCCAAAACCCCAAGACACTAGTGCTCAGGGATGGGAGAAATGAGGGCCTGCAGGAAGGGAAGTCTCAGGACTGACAGACATTACTTCCCCTTAAGTTCTGCTAGCTATACCTTAGCCATAAACATAGATATAACTGTGCATATGCTGAGAATGATCATGTTCCTGGGACCCCAGGAGGCGGCACACTGTAGAGGATCCACCATTGACAAGATCACTGGTGACTACACATCCGCCCTTTCTCCTCTGCCTCGAGTTTCCCATCTACTGCACATGTGCATTTGCTTGAGATGTTCCTGGGTCTCTTCATCAGCTACTGTTTCAAAATTCTCCTCTCCTTACAGTTGTGGAGAAACCTGCCTTAGCCTGGGGCAGGCTTCCATCATCTCTACCCTTTATTTCCAGAATTTGTTTAGCACTGAGTATGTTATGAACCAGCTTTTCGACTTCTCCAGACCTGGGAATAAGAATTGACTTCTGACAACGTTGAACTGATAAATGGATTTGAACAGAACCAGTTTGTTGTGAGCCTTAAATTCTCCCAGGACTGACAACATGGAAAACGGCATAGGACATTTGAAAATTTCTTTTTGCTGGAAGGAAATGAAATCCTTGGCTTAAAAAAAAAAATATATATATATATATATATATCAGAATCTGTCTTTTCAGAACTCTAATAGTTAACCAGAATTTAGAAGCAATTTAACTAGCATTTCATCAAGAGATGTGAAGAGTCTCCATAATAAGAGGCAGCCTTGTGGCATCTTACCCGCCCAGGCCTTCCTTCCTCCTCCCACAAAGCCAGTGCCGCAGTAAAAATAAACTCCCTATTAAAAAAAAAAAGAGTTGGGGTGAGCTTATTCAGAACCCCATGGCCTTAATATGCATCTTTCAGAACCCCATGACCTTAATACAAATCCTTCAGAACTCCATGACCTTAATATGCATCCTTCAGAACCCCATGATGTAGTTGGAATTTTCTTTGGGCCACCAACCAGCTCCCAAATAACAAAGACACAGAGACTTATTGTGACTGCTCAGCCTCAGCTTAGGCTTGTTCCACTAGCTCTTTTAATTTAATTTAACCTGTTTCTGTTCATCTACATGTTGCCTCTGGGCTTTTTACCCTTTACTCTGTATGTTCTACTTTGCTATTTCCTCTCCGCTCCTGGCTGGCCCCTGGCATCCCCCTGCTGTCTCCTTTTCTTTCTCTCTCCCCCCAATCTAAGTTCCTCCTCCTTATTCTCCCTGCCCAGAAGCTCCACCTATCTCTTCCTTCACTATTAGCCAGTCAGCTTTTTATTAGACCAATTAGGTGTCTTAGGCAGGCATAATAAAACAGCAACCCATCTTTACATAATTAAACAAATGCAACACATCTTCACCTAGTTAAACAAATACTCCACAACACCATGACTTGAACATGAAATCTTCAGAACTTCATGACCTGACCCTGCATCCTTCAGAACCTTATGATCTGACCCTGCATCCCTTAGAACCCCATGACCTGAACATTCATCCTTCAGAACCCTATGACCTGAACCTGTATCCTTCACAATCCCATGACATGAACCTGGATCCTTCAGAACCTATGACCTGAACCTGCATCCTTCAGATTCCCATGACCTGAACCTGCATCTTTCAGAATCCCATGACCCAAGCATTCATTTCTCAGAACCTTATGACCTGGTATCTATCCCCCAGGACTCCTTGACTGGATAATCCATAGTTTGAACTTCATGACCTGACCATACATCCATTAGAACTTCACAATCTGACCATACAAGGATTCTCAATTAGGTCCATAGCTCATTTACCTTAAAAATCAAACTTAAATAAATTTAAACTTAAATAGCTAAAAAGTAACTCATCTAGACAGAGGACCTTTGTGCAGCATTCTCCTACTCTTTCCCTCTCTCCTAACCCCCTCCCTTTATCCCGTCTTCATGTGTTATTATGTATATCCAATTGGTACTGAACACACATACACACATAGTGGTCTTCCTCCAGAAAGCCACACTAATTTCATGCACTGGGGCAGAGAGGTTATCTTTTTTTCTTCTTTTTAACAGTTGTTGGTATGTTGGTATCTCCCACATTTGCAGTCCACTTGTTTATCAGCAGCTGGTCTTTGATATGTAGGGTCATTACTGTTCAGAGTCTAGCTACTTTTTGAACATGGCTGATATATGTGCTGAAAGGATTTCTAATTGGCTCATGCATGTGGTTACCTCAGTGTTTCTTGTCTCCTAGATCTCACTGGACAAAATGAGTAATATACAGTGAACTTGGAAAATTTGCATTCTACTTTATCCAGTCCCCTGTGTGTGGTGTGTTGGTGTGTGTGCATGTGTGTGTGCATGTGTGTGTGCATGTGTGTGCATGTGTGTGTGCATGTGTGTGTGCATGTGTGTGTCTGTGTGTGTGCATGTGTGTGTGCATGTGTGTGTGCATGTGTGTGTGCATGTGTGTGTCTGTGTGTGTTTGTGTGTGTGTAGATAATGTAAGCAATGTATGTGGACATCAAAGAACAGACAATCTTGGGTGCAAGACAAGGCCTTATTTTGCTTTCTATTGCTGTGCTAAAACAGCATGACCAAAAATGACATTACAAAATATAATAGCAAGAAATTTTCAAGGCATTTAATTCCATCCTCCCTCTACATGTCAAGAATGGAAGCTACAAAATGGTATTTATCAGACCCAACGTATCAAAATGTGGTGAACACATTTTTTTTTCCTAAAATCACACAGGATATTATTTTGTCTCTTTATCCACACAATCTCCACCACACCATTTCTCTGATGATCAAAACACATCATTTAAGTGAACACTGGCCTAAAGTTTCACATCTTTGAAAGAGATTAAAAGTAAATGCAGGCACTAGACACCAATTCCTATGCTGCCTGCTCCTTATACTGATACTCTGTGTAGTGGACTATTTCTTACTGTGTAATGAAATTTTAATTGAAGCGTTAAAACTCCAATCACAGATTACAAGAGAAACATCAAGAGTCACTTGGTATGTGTGTGTGTATACACACATACATGTATGTATATGTATATATTCTAACATACATAGATATACATGCATACACATACACATATACACACACATACATTCATACACATACATACACACACACACAGACACACACATCTTGAGAGAGAGAGACAACTCAACCACTGTCTCAGGGTTTCTATTGCTGCAATGAAACACCATGACCAAAAAGCAAGTTGGGAAGAACACTTCTACATCACTGTTCATCACTGAAGGAAGTCAGGACAGGAACTCAAACAGGGCAGGAACCTGGAGACAGGAGCTGATGCAGAGGACGTAGAGGGGTGCTGCTTACTGGCTTGCTCAGCCTGCTTTCTTTTAGAACCCAGGACCACCAGCCCAGGGGTGGCACCACCCACAATGGGCTGGGCCCTCCCCTATAGATCACTAATTGAGAAAATGCCTTACAGCTGGATCTCATGGAGGCATTTCCTCAGCTGAGGCTCCTTCTCAGATGCTTCTAGCTTTTGTCAAATTGACACACAAAACCAGCCAGCACAACTGACCCCTTGTCAACTTGACACACAAACATATCACTATTAAGCCATAACCCTTCCTTTCTTATTCATACTCAAAATCTTATGTAATGTTAAAAGTCCCACAGTCTTTACAAATTCAAACACATTAAAATTTTAGTTCCTTTAAAATAGCCAATCTCTTAAAAAAAAAAAAAATCCAGGCTTTTAACATTCAAGTCTCAACTGTATGCTCCAGAAAAATACTTCTTACTTCAAGAGGGAAAAATCAGGTCATAACCACAGTCAAAACAAAACAAAACAAAATTCCAACCATCTAGTATCTGGGATCCACTCACAATTTTCTGGGCTGCTCCAAAGGACTTGGGTCACTTCTCCAGCTCCGCCCTCCGCAGCACACACAGCTTGTGTTCTAGGCTCCAACTGGCTCCACTCCACAGCTCCTGCTGTCCTTGGTGGTCATGCCATGGTCCTGCCATCTCCAAAACGCTGGGGTCTCTGCTGCAACTGGGCTGCACTTTCACTAATAGCCTCTCATAGGCTCCCTTCATGGTGCCAAGCCTCAACTTCTTTGCATGACCCCTTCAGTCCTGGGCCTTCAACTGCCATTGAGGCTGCACCTTCATCAATGGCCTCTCCTGGCCTCTCACAGTGCCAAGCCTCAGCTTCTCTCCATGATGCCTTCTTGCCTTCACAACCAGTACTACCTGGGTGATGCTTACACATTACCCAGTCCAGCTGCCAGCACAAGGTACAACCTTGGCCACCTCTGCAACACAGCTTCTGGATGTTCTCAGGAAACACATCCCAGGAGATTTCACCAGGCATGCTGGTCTCTTCATAGTCACTACTAATTTCTTAGCTCCAGCTGACCAGCATCAAGTATCCCACATAGCAAATTTTTGCTTTAGCAGTTCTGTTATCTTGTTAATCACAGCTGATTCTTCAGCCCCAGTTAACCAGAACCACGGGATCTTAATTCAAATAACAAATTGCCCTGAGAGTGTCTTTCAACTTCCCTCTGAAATGTCACAGGCCAGGCCTCCATCCTCTGCACTGTTCTCAATGTTATCTCGATCCAAGTTTCTACAGAACATCCCACTGGGGTCTCAACACTCAGTGGCTTTTCTAGCCCAAAGTTCCAAAGTCCTTCCACAATCCTCCCCCAAACTTGGTCAGGTCTGTCACAGCAATACGCCACTACACTGGTACCAATTTGTCTTAGGGTTTCTATTGCTGTGATGAAACACCATGACCAAAAAGCAAGTCAGAGAGGAAAGGGTTTATTGGCTTACACTTCAGCATTGCTGTTCATCACTGAAGGAAGTCAGGGCAGAAACTCACACAGGGCAGGAACCTGGAGACAGGAGCTGATGCAGAGGCCGTGGAGGGGTGCTGCTTACTGGCTCGCTTGCTATGGCTTATTCAGCCTGTTTTATTATAGAAGCCAGGACCACCAGCCTATGGATGGCACTACCGACCATGGGCTGGGCCCTCCCCCGATTAATCACTAAATGAGAAAATGCCTTACAGCTGGATCTCATGGAGGCATCTCCTCAGCTGAGGCTCCTTCCTATGATGACTCTAGCTTGTGTTAAGTTAACACACAAAACCAGCCAGTACAACCAGTACAACCACTCAACTCAATATACTTTAAAATGGAGGGGGGCAAAACAGAGGACAATAATTACAGAAATGCATATTCAAAGCTGTTTTGTGGTACAAAGTAAATTTTCATGCATGCACACACCTTTGCGTCTGTAACCTCCACACACTGTGACTCATCAAGACCAAAATTGATAAGATCATGTATCAGTGCCCAAGGACACTGCCTTGTCCAACAGAGTGCCAAGAAATTGGGCTTTCCGATTGATCCTCCTGTGACCAGGGATGTCCATCATCTGATATCTTACAAAAATGAAAATGGAACTGAAAGCAAAAGTTGGCTGGAATTCAGTCACCGATGTTACCTAAAATAGAACAAAATTTTCCTATCAATAATGGATTATTATAAATGTAACAACCATAGAGTAAAGGCTAAAACCAATTAAGTGTGTGTATCTGTGTATGAAAATGTGCAGTTGAGTGCAGGTTCCCAGGAGGCCAGAAGAGGGCATCAGATTCCCTGGTGGGTGTAAGCTGCCTGATAGAGGTGCTGGAGATCAAACAGCAACCCCATGATTTTAAATTTTAAAACAATAGCGAACTGCAAGAGAACATTTTTCCTATGATTTCAGTCACATAAAAGTCTTTTTAGATGGACAAAGGGCCAGATAAAATAGGAAAAAAAAATATATGTATATGATGCATGTGTGTGGTGAAACAATAAACATTTAGCCCTCGAGAGTACTGTCTGACAACGCCATATCTTTTCAGTATATGAATAAATATATTCAACAGTAGACAGTCATAGATTTTTCCTTGGAGCTGAGCAAGGGATTTGAAAGGCTGAGAGGTGAAGGGTGAAACCAGTTGGAGTCAGGCATCAAGCTCCAAACTATAATACAAATGGCTTCATGGCTGAAGAACAGGAGTCGCCAGAATTACCCACAAGCCCACCTGGTGGCTTTTACAGGCATGGAGCCAGCATCCTGCATGCTCATCAGAGCCACACAATATTCAGTTTGAAACAGAAAACAAAAAACAAAAAAACGCCCAATCATAAGTTTCTACCGACTACTTAACATATCTACTGCCTAGTCACTGCAGCATACATACATACGCTTTAAATACGCAGAATGCAGAAATGAGTGGAGAAGATGTCAAAAGGATCAGAAGGTCTCCTGTGAGAGCTGGCTGAGGTGATTTGCACTTGACAGGCTGAACCAAACCACAGGAAGCTAGCTCTACCTCACCCACTCTTCCTTCCTTTTGCTCCAGCCCATCCATCCTTCTTCCCTCACCACCCCGGCCCCCTCCCAGTAAACTCCAAGCCATGTGACTGTTTTCAACATCTGCTTCCTTTCTTCCCTTTCATAGAAAGCACGCATGAATAATCAGACCGCTGCTGTTAATTGTAAAAATCATTAGTACACTTCCAGGTGCTGTTTACTATATATGCATTGTAATTTTCTACCCTAAAACCAGCAACTCCCCCGCATCATTGTCTGCCCTGGGCATGAGCACTCTGCAGCTTGGAGGCTGTCAAAGGCAGTTGCAGCCCCACTTACAGCGACTGAAAGGGGTCGATCCACACCTGCAGCGTTTGAGGCAATAATTCCTAATATTAACCAGACCTCATGAGGAGCAGGCCCTTTTGCCAGCCTCCTCATGATCCGACACTTACAATCCACGTGAACTCTTTGAAAATAAGCTGAAACTGGCCAGCCCCCTCCCTGAGCTCATTCTTCCCTCTTCCATCATGCGCCCTATTGTCCAAGGGCTCTGGAATGAGACTCGCAAAGACTAGAAAACCAACCCAGACGCCATGCCAGTCTACTGCCTAAGCCAGAAAGGCCTGCATCTTTTACACCTCATGGGCAGAGCAATCTGGAGAACCCTAGAAAGTCCTAAGTGAAGGGAAAGGATGTTTTCTGGAGCTGCACCTGAGAAAGATCGGAGCTCAGAGGAAGTAACTCGCCCAAAGCCACGCAAACACTGCCTATTGCTTTGGTTACACAAAACACATCACAGCTTCCATCTGTTTCCTTGAAAGTACCTGTGGTTTTCCTCAAGAAATTCAAGCTAGAAGGAAACAAAGCTTGCATTTACATTTCCCAGGTATCACAGGCATCCTGGTGCACCTGCTGCTCCGCCATGGGCTTCTATACTGTCTGTCCTAGTTAGTTTCAACTCTCACCACCTAGAGACATCAGAGAGGAGAGTGTAGAGTCAGACTAAGCAGTGGCCACGTCTGTGGGGCACTGTCTTTACTGTCAGTCAGTGTAGGAAGGCCCAGCAGACTGTGGGAGGCACAATCCCTGGACAGTTGGTTCTGAGCTATGTATGAGCCAGTGAGTAAGCCAGCATATTCCTCCATGGTTTCTGCTTCAAGTTCCTGGTTGAGTTCTTACCTTGAGTTCTCTTAGTGGTGGACTGAGATGTGGAAGTGTAAGCAAATAAGCCCCTTTTTCTCTAAGTTGCTTTTGGTTATGGTGTTTGCCACAGCCACACAATAAACCTCAAGCCAGTGCCTCTCTGTTCTTGTAGCAATAGCATTGACAACCTTCCAGGTCCTGTTCAGAAATGCCCCTGGGTCTCCAAGGCTATTCTTGGACATCGAACGTGCTGTGCTTTGCGAGTTTACACCAAGTCATTTCTGTCTATATCACCCATTCACACACCTATATCCAGGCTTCTTGACATGCCTCTAGAAAGACAGCTTTGAATATACAGGCGAATGAATTAAACTCGACTGGGATTATTTATAGCACCTATAGCTTTCACAAATGTTAGAGCTAAGAAATTCAAAGCCCAAATTAATGTTGCTGGGTGACAGTGTATTGGTTACTGTTCTGTTGTTGTGATAAAACACAACAATCAAGCCAATCTATAGAAAAGGAGTTTAACTTGGATTATGGTTCCGGAGGGTTTGAGTCCATAACGGTGGGGAGAGATTGAAGGAGGTGGAAGGCGTGGTGGCTGGCTGGAATGACAATCTGAGGGCTCACCTCATATAGCACTAAGCATAGACAGCAACTGGAAATGACAAAGCCTACCTCCAGGGACTTACTCCTCGTGGAGCCACACCTCCTAAGCCTTCTCAGACAGCGCCATCTGAGGACCAAGTGTTCAACTGAACAGGATTATGGGGGGCATTTCCCACTTACACCACCAGAAATGGTAGGTGCAGGTGGGTCCACAGGGAAAAGAATGTGAGCAGGGTAGAGGAGGTGATTTTTCCACACTCTCCATAAAGCTCACACCCACTTCCTATTTTAGTGCAACATGTTGTTGTTGTTTTTAAACTGTGGCTGTCTTAATCAGCAACTGCATCTCCACCACGACCAGCAGCCGTTACACCCAAAGGGCTGAGGTCTGGGAGGATTCTGTTCTCAGGCACAGACTCTTTCAAAGCTACTAAGGAAAATTATCTAAATCTCTGTCGCTCTAAAGAACTCAAGATTCACAGGTTGAAGTGGAATTCTGCTTGTTCAGAGAGACTGAATAGCAAGTAGTGAAGCTTCTCCCTTTGCTTGCAAATTACCCAGCGACCTTCTCTCAGCGTCCACTTAAAAATCCGCAGTCTACCTGGTTCCTCCATCACTTCCTGTCAGCTAGTTGCTGACTCAGCCTCCTGACAGCAGGTTAATTTTATTTACTCAAACAAAAGTAGCACGTCTTTGCAACATTAAACAAAGTTCTCCACAGTAAAAACAAATGTAACACATCTTAATATTCTACAACAGCAACACAGTGACAACTTGGCAATGGGGGGTGGGTGTGTGGGAGGGGGGCTGGAGGGAGGGGGGGGCTTTGAGTTTTGGCCTCCATTTGATGTTTTCACTCTGGCTTCTTCATTTGTTCTTGTACTCAGGCCAGCTTCCTGTTCCTGCCGCCATGCCTCCTCTGCCTACTGCCATGTTGCCCACCACGGTGGACTCTATCCATCTGGAACTCAAAACCAACCCTGTAGTAGAATATTATTTTAAGGTGCATTACTTTTGTTTATGTTGCATTTGTTTGACTCTGTGAAGCTGTGTTACTGTGCCTGTCTAAAACACCTGAGGGTCTAATAAAGAACTGGCCGATAGCAAGGCAGGAGAAAGGATAGGCGGGGCTGGCAGGCAGAGAGTATAAATAAAGGAGAAATCTGGGAAGAGGGATTGGAGATCTAGGGGCTAGAGAAGGAGAAGGACTCCAGGGGCCAGCCACCCAGCTACACAGCAAGCCACAAAGTAAGAGTAAGATTTACAGAAGTTAGAGAATGGGAAAAGCCCAGAGGCAAAAGGTAGTCAGAATAAGTTAAGGAAAGCTGGCAAAAAACTAAGACAAGCTAAGGCTGGGCATTCATAATTAAGAATAAGCCTCAGTGTATGTATGTATTTGGGAGCTGGGTGGTGGGCCCCCCAAAAAGAGTAAAAACAACCAAAACACAATCCCTTCTCCCTGAAGTTTTAATCAGGGTATTTTATTCACAACCAGGAAAAGAAACTGATAGAGCTCACTGGCCTTTGATGCTCTAACTCTCCTGAAAGTTATGTTTGGGGGCTGGCAATAGGGCTTAATCAATGGAAATGCCTGTCTCCAAGCCCAATGGCCTGAGCTAGATCCCTGGAATCCACATGGTGGAAAGAGAACTGACTTCTTTTAAGTTGTTTCTGATCTCCACCTGTATACAGCTGCATGCATACATGACACATAATAAACAATGTTGTAATAAAAACATTCAGTTAAATTATCTATGGGTGTGGTATGCCAGTGTGTGTATGTTCACCTGGTATGAGTACAGGGGTCTGTGCATCCATGTGTGTGCACGTGTGTATTGAGGCTCAAGGTTGATATTAAGGGTCCTTCTCAATGACTTTGCAGCTCATTCTTTGAAGCAAGGTCTCTCATTTTAACCCACAGCTCATTGATAGACTAGTCTGGGGAATAATTCTATTGTACATTGTAAAGGTTTGCCACTGGAATTGGTTTAATAAAACATTGATGGTCAGTAGCTGGGCAGAAAGTTAGGTGGGAAAATCAAACTGGGAATGATGGGAAGAATGAGTGTGGAGTCAGAGAGTCACCAGCCAGATGCAGAGGAAGCAAGATGAGAATGCCACACTGAGAAAGGGTACCAACCCATGTGGCTAAACATAGATAAGAATTATGGGTTAATTTAAGTGTAAGAGCTAGTCAGTAACAAGCCTGAGCTACCAGCTGAGCATTTATAAGTCATATTAAGCCTCTGAGTCAATTATTTGGGAAGTGGTTGCTGGGTATTTGGGAGTTGTTGGCAGGACAGAAATTTCCATGTACAGTGTAGTTAGCTAGTTTGCTCTAGGAGTCTCTTGTGTTTGCCTTCTGAACACAGGAATTATAAGCATCAGCCATCTTACATGAGCCCTAGGGATCTGAACTCCACTCCATTTATGTGGCAAATGCTTTAACTTGTTAGGTTTTAATTCCTTGTATTAAAGTCTTCCTATGAGAAAATGGTCATTTTTAAAAATAAATAATGAAAAGTCCAATGATGTCCATGGAATAAATGGGAGAGTGAATCCTGATCCCTTCCTGTGGGAGGCTGGCTCCCACTTTTTCCCAGGGTACTCTTGAGGAGAGAGGGATAAGAAATATTTAGATAGAAAGATAGTGTGGAGAAGACAGACAGAAACACAGGATAGCTTCAAGAGGGCCTGGATCAATATCCACCAGCCCATTCTGTCTCTTCAGAAGGGCTTTTTATAAGAATGCCAAGGGGCAGGGCAAAAGACCTCCCTCTAGCACAGCCAAATGCAGACCATCCCAGGCTCCTGGTGACCATGCATGTGACCAAGACTAATGCAGCCCTTCTGGGTAAAGCAAGCTCAGATTTCACTAGGAAACCTCTGTGGGCCCTCACACCTTCCTATAAACATATATAAAAATCAAATAAAAAAAATACAGTTAGATGTGAAAAGTAAAACAATACAAGTTTAAAGTAAAAATGTGTAAGAACAATGTTATGAAAAATGTTTCATAACATTGGGGTAGGCATACCTTAAAAGAGACATAAAAAGTTGCTAACCCTAACAGACAAAAAGGTTAATAGGGTGATTAAAGTTAATATCCTGTAAATATTTATAACATTTTTATTAGTTACTTTTGGTTGCTGTGATAAAACGCCAAGACCAAAAGCAATGTAAAGAAGGAAAGTCCCATTTGGTTTTCAGTTGCAGGGGGCTAGTGTCGATGATTGACACACAGGCATGGCTGTGAGAGCAGGAAGGTCAAAGGTCACATCTCAACGAAGCACACCGGAAGAGGACAGCAAACCGGAAGTGGCAGGAAGATAGTAAGCCCTCAAGGCCCGCCCCCAGTGACAGATTTCTTTCTGCATGATGTACTTCCTAAAGATTCAATGGCCCCCTTAAACAGTGCCACCTGTTGGGGACCAAAATATTGGAGCCTATAAATCAATAAGACAGACATCCCCAAATAGGAGAAAGATTTGAGTAGGTGTCACAAAAAAAAATATAGTCAAAAACATGTTAAAATCACTCCATTTCATTAACCATCAGACAAATACAGTTACAAACTGTCATTAAAAAAAAACCAAACGTAATTTCAAAGAGAGAAAACCAGGACCTGTGGTTGACACACGTCTGAAGCTCATACCCTTGAAAGAGAGAAATCGCAGCAACCATCTTCAGGGTTAGTTGGAATATATTGTAAAATTGGCATTTTCTGCTAAAAATAAGCATATATACCATATATCCTAATTATTTCACCCCTATACACTTATATAACATATATATTTCACAAACATGTATGTACAATAATTTTTGTCTGCATGTGTGTCTGTACATTGCATGCATGTCTGATGCTTATAGAGGCCAGAGGAGGTCATTAGATCTCCCATAACTAGAGTTACAGATGGTTGTGAGCTGCGTGTGGGTGCTGGGAATTGAACCCAGGTCCTTTGGAAGAATAGCAAGTATGCTTTCCTTTAATTAAAAGAGTACATTACAAAATCCATTCCAACTCCGGATACCTAGAGTGGTTCCAGTTTTTCTGACTGCAGAATAGTTCATGGACTTTAAGTTTTAGGGCCAGAATCATAAAAGAAGATTTTTGACGTGACACATATAAAGGAAACAGTATCTTTTATTATTATTATTATTTTATTTTATTTTACAATATTATTCAGTTCTACATATCAGCCACAGATTCCCTGTTCTCCCCCTTCCTGCCCCCCTCCCCTTCCCCCCAGCCCACCCCCCATTCTCACCTCCCTGCCTGGACTGAGTCTATCAGGTCGATCTCAGTCCTCGGGGGAGGCCTTGCTCAGGAAACAGTATCTTATTCATTAAAAGAACGACCTTGTGCGCGCTGACCTGGTGGTTGGCAATGACAGTACCCACTTCCCAGGCAGAGAACATGGCCAGACTGTATAAGATAACCTACCTGTTTTCATCAGAGTTAGAAGTGATTAGCAGAACTTGTGGGACTCTGGAAACCCTACTTCCCACTTCACAGTTGGGTTCATGAAGAACCGGGTTTATTTTCCATAAATCCCACTAAGCTGGAAAATGCTGACTCAGGACAGCTTGGACAGTGTCACTCACTGCGTTCAAGTTGAGAACTCTGTCGTCCCCAGAGCAGCACCTAACAACGTCTCCGTGGATGTCTACACTAAAGATGGCCTATTGAACATTGTTCTGTGGTTAACTGTAACAATTCCCATCCACCTATGGAGCCCAAGAGAAACAGGATATACATATCTTAACCAAATCCTCAAGTCTTGTTTCTTAAGAAGAACTCACAAACGTGACTGGAGGAAATGGGGTCAGGACTCATCTGTGGGACTGGCAGCTGCTACCTTATATCCCCTTGTACAGAGATGTCTTCCCTACCAGCACCTGCTAAGTCAGAAACTGGATACCTGGAGCCACAGAAAACACTGTTCTCTCAGTGAAAACAAAAGGTCCTATTCATCCTTCCCGTAAGAGCTGTAGAAAGGAGTTCAGTGAATGCCTGTTCTAAATGCTCACCCCAAGTAGCACATGGGATGCAAGACCAGGATGACGTCCTTCTTAGCCTGGGCCTCCTCTGACCCTCAGTAGAGGAGGCTGATGACGGCATGAGGAATTGGACCTTAATGGGGTCAGAGAGCTGTGCCTTGATCCCATGGGTCTCTCTGCTAATCCTCTCAGCGGCATCTGAGCAGCCACCTCCACCCTGTTTCCTGCTTTGGCTTTTCACCAAGCTCTATTGCCCCAGCTCCAGCTCCCACGTCAAGGACTGTAGGGCCCATGGACACACCTCACCCCTGCTCCTGTTCTTACAGAGAGACCCATCATTCCCTTCTCTCCTCCCGCTGTGGAGGTGCAAGAGGACCCCCCCTCCTTGTAAGTAAAATTCTCCCTCTGTGCTTTCAGTAGTCTTCTCCATCTCCCCTTTCTGGATCTTTCCAGCAGTTTACAGAAAGCCGCATCTCCAGTTCCCACACATAGTCATCCCATCATGCATCAGTCTTAAAGCTGGGTTACTCACGGGATGGGCCCCTCCTCAAGATTCACCCCAATATCTGCCAGTTTCTCACCCACACTGATCCTAGCACAGGTGGGGCAGGTTCAGGACACCTTCACTAGCCTTGGTTCCCCCCCGCCCCCCCGAAGCAGCAATGATCAAGCTTGTCTTCTCCGTTTTGTCCTAGCTGCTTCCACATAGGAGTCTTTCATTTCCTCACTGGTTAGTTCTCTTTGCTACAATGACCTGGGGGATGACTCCATCGCTCCACCATCTCCCTTTCCCTAAGCTTCAGAGTCCTGTTGCCGTCCAAGCTCTTCTCCAACCTGCTGGCTGGGCTCCTGCCCTTGCCCGGCTTGGCTGCTTCCTTTGCCTGCATGGTTCACAATCCCTGTGCACCTCCCCTCAGCCAGGACCCTCAGATAACCCAAATCTGTATTTATTTCTCTAAGACCTTTGCATTCTATACCTGGCTCATTGCTGGATCTTTTGAGGTGAGTATCCAGACCCCGTGGATCAATGCAAACCACACCCGTGAGGAGAAAAGCGTGACATCCAAGGTACATTTGTACCCCCTATGATGAGTCTAAAGCAAGTGGTCATGAAATTCTTACTCTGGAGCTGGAAAGACAGATCTTGCTGTTAATGGCACTTAATAAAAGTTAAGAGCACTGGCTGCTCTTACAGAGGACCCTAGCTCGGTTCCAGCACCCACATGGCAGCTCACAACCATCTCTAATTCCAGTTCCAGGGGACCAGACACCATCTGCTGGCCTCTGTGAGTACCAGGCATGTGCTGCACAGATACATATGCTGGCAAAATACCGAAGCACATAAGTAAATATAAGAAAAATGCTTGCTGAATTAATGAACAATGAGACGGTTGGGTGGATAGGTAAGAGAATGACTGAAGTAGGGAATTGAACTCAGAAATACCCAGATAACATCTTTTCCAGGGCCAAGTCATCCACCACTATGACTTGGTCCAGCTTATGTAGGAGAGGGTGTCATGACATGCTAGTCATTTGCATAGAGGACTGAATTATCTGGGAGTCTACGCCTGTCACTTAGTATATAGATACTTTCTAAGAATTTTATCATTTGCTTTTCCCCTACTTTTAATGAACCCTCTGGCTTTGGAAAGGCTCATATTTTGTAAAATATTGCTGAAGAGACCGGGGTAGCTCTGAAAAGGCCATTCCAGCCTGATCCCCATGGCTGGTGGGTCCCCATCCTGACTGTTGTCACATTTCTCCCTTTAACAGCACACTGAAGAGTTGCTGCGTGCCATGTGGTGGCTTCTCTGGGTGACGATGAAGAATTTGCTGTATAATGTAGTTTTTAAAGACATTGTTTAAGGCACACTTTCTGTTTATAGTCTCAAGATAAACTGTTATCACCTTTGTTTACCTCCTATTCCTCTCTTAATTAACTGACAAACTATTAGCATACATTTTTTTATCCCGGGAGTATTAATTATACATAATTTATATCATAAGCATTTATTTCGTATCAGTGGGATGAATAAAACATTTACCTGCTTATAGCTACTCGAGGTTAACATTTTTATACAAAAGCCTCACCTGAGACTTCCAATCATATTATCAGATTTTTAATTTTCTATTCCTTAATGATACCGTAACCAGTCATCGTACTGTTTTATTCCACTCATGGTTAAACAATCATTTAGCGGGATGCCGTGCTGGCAGTATTAATTAACCAATGAGACACGCTTTGCTGCACAATGAGATGTAGAGAAATAGAATTCTGAAATTTGGTGTGGGGAGAGCTAGATTACTTCCCAGGATTCGAATGACTAACACAGGTCAGGTGAAGAGATTGAGACCCCCAGACCTTCAGATTCCTAGCCTCTGAGTCTGGAAGGGATCCCAGAGTTCAAAGGATACATCCTTTTCTCACTGTAAAGGTGAGGACTCTTAGACCCTGAGAAAGCAAACACCTGACATCACCCATCCCATGAGCAAGTAAGGGCCAGTGCTCGAGACATACTATAATCACATTGGGTCCATTCCAGGATGTTCCCACAATCACCATGACGAGTTTCCTTAAAACACCGAGTGCCCTTTATTCCAAATGGTTGGGAACAGTAGAGTTTCAGATTTCAGAATGTTGTAGCTTATGAATAGAAGTTGGACACCTCAAAATCATAAAAACCCAAATGCCCCAAGCTCTGTGAGGGGTGTGTGTGTGTGTGTGTGTGTGTGTGTGTGTGTGTGTGTGTGTGTGTATGTGTGTGTAAACCAGACTGTGGTGTAGTAAAGCCCCAAGTTTTCCTGGATGGGCTGGTTTCCATATTATAAAAATAACTATTTAATGCTCTGAAACAGTTCTTACATTGATAGAAGAGTTTTAGTAATGTGAAGCCCCGATTCCAGCCACACCTGCCACCCCTCCTCAATGCTTATGTCTTACTATGACAGGGTGACTGCTCAAAACCACTGATTTGGGTCTCTTGCAATCTCAGAATATTTCTTTCTCACAAACTACAGTCAACAAAAACTGGTAGCAAAGTTAATTACAATATAAATGGATACATTTTATGGGCAAAATATTTTGTTACTTAGAGGGAAAAAGCAGATAATTTGTGATGAGAAAGAAATATAGAGATAGAGATAGATCTATACAGAGAGAAGGAGGGAAGGAGGGAGAGAGGGGTGGGAGAGGGAGATGGAGGGAGGAAGAGAGAGGAAGGGAAGGGGAGGGAGGGAGGGAGGGAGGGAGGGAGGGAGGGAGGGAGGGAGGGAGAGAGAGAGAGAAGTGTCTGAGCTTTAACAGGTTTGGCTAAGAAGTGTCTAGAGAAGGGAGACTAGTCAGAGGCCCTCAGTGCTCCTGCTGGGCATTTCTCCCAGGTAAAGTTACCCATGTCTTCCACTACCTCTAAGAAATGGTGAAAAGTCTCACTGACAACCACAGAGATCCAAGTGAAGGGCTGTCTTCCTTTGCTGGCTATAACCATCTCTGCTTTGGAAGTTCAGAGGCTGTTTCTTTCACTTGTCTCCCACCAACTTGCCTTAAAAGAACAAAGTCTACGTCTCTTGAGGAAATCTTTTTGAATCACCAACAAATCTATGTGAAGAGAGAAGAGTACAAGAGCTGGGAACTAACGATGGGAGCATCTTTGCTTAATTCTTCCCTTGGTGTGGAAATAGTCGCAAAGGTTAAAAAACAAAACAAAACAAAAAACCATGAAACAAAGTGTGGGGCCTCCCAGAGGTGTGGTAGATGAACCCATCTGGCTTATCCAAAACAACCCTCCAAGATGCCTGTCTGTGCAAACTCAGCTGCACAAGACAAGCAACCCCCTCCCTGCCCAAAACGTTGCTGTCCCCTCCCACAGCCAAGCGACAGATGATGGTGCATTTGTGAGATCACTATTCTGTGAGCAGGATGATGTGCTGGAGTTCTCCAAGATCCTTCCTGACCTCTCTTTTTATTCCACGTTGTCCTCACACAATCTCTCATCTGTGCCTATGACTTCTCATCCCATGGACACTCCCATGACTTCTTGGCTTTCATCCCCAGCCAACAGCAACTCCGAGAACTATTCTGAGTCTAGGTTTAATTGGAAGCCACAAAACCACCTAAAGCTCATGAGCATCAAACCAAACCCATGGTATCTCCTCTCTAAGATTAGCTCAGTGAAGAGTACCCTCCATTCACTTGCTCAAGACAAAGCCTGTCTCCTCTCCCATAGACAGTGCACTACTGTCAATCGTGAATACAGCCAAGTGTTTCTATTTCTACTGGTCATCTTCATGAGCTTGGCTGCTTCCAGCACTTCATGGATCTCTGCAGCTGCCCTCTAGTTCTTGCCTAGTTCTGCCCCCTCAAATCTACTTTCTCCACTATGACCAGAGTGATCCTCGCAAGATGCAAATCTGGTGATGTCTTATATATCCATTAGAATAATGGAAAACTGTAGCTCTAGCGGTCATAAAGGCTTGCACAAAGACTTTTAAAGAAAGCCCGTGAAGCCAGGCAATAGGCTGTAGGGTCAGATTTCTGCCAAAGGGTCCTGAGAGGCCTATGTGTGAAGCTGTGAATGTGAAGCCTAGTTTGCAATGGAAAATCCAGGACGTTAGAGATGTCAGAATTGTGAAAAGTCTCCAAGGAAGGCTTCAGGCAGCAAGTGGAGCTGACCTGAGAGAAGTTGTATTCACTACTTTTCTACTGTTGTGATTAAACACCACGGCCATATCAAAGGGCTGCCCAGCTTTGCAGCAAGCTACATACTTCTCTCATAGGCTGTTTCCATTCCCTGTTTGCAGTTCTCCTTGGGAAATATAGCACAGTGCTAGCATGCCTTATATCTTGGAGTTTCCAACATAATCCACAGTTTCGTGCAATGGTCTCTTAGAGCCTTCATTCAAGAACTGCCCTGCCAGACATTACCTGGACTTGGTGGCTCTCCTTAACCATGGAGGAAGATTCTGCAACCCCTTCACACATGTATCCTTTGTGTATCTAAAGACAGCACCACATGGACAACACTGCCAAGTTCGGTTGCCTACTTGGGATAGCGCTTGGTACCCTTGTATTTATACCAGCTTTATTTTATACCAGCTTTATTTATACCAGCTTTCATTTGCTGTTTCTCTTTAGGAGTAGAAAATTCCTTAGGCCTTTCACAAGATGGGAGCTTAGCTGGGTAGGGTCTTATTCTACAGGCAAACTCCCCTTTAGTCCAATGCAGATTTGCCCTCTCAATCTCCTAATCTCTTTCAGTACAAGCCTTGGATACAACTTTAAGTTTCCTGATGCTCTTTGTCTCCTCATTTTGTACATTCCGTATTTTTTCCTCCCCCATTGTTCTTTTTCATTGTAGATCCATATAATAGTGATTACCAATAACCATGCAATAGACTCAACATGAGGCTGTCCTGAATCCTCGTCCACCAAAGAAATTAGTCCACTACGTGTAAATTTAGCGTCAGACAAATTCTTAGGAAACAGGTAGAAAGCAGCACATTATTTGCCAAAATACCACAGGAATGGTGTAGTGGGTAGGCATTCCAGCTTTGATCTGGAAGTACCACCCCCATTGAGGCTTCAGTAACTGTCACACCTACAAGGCAAAGCCGAGGGAGGGCCCCTGAAGATCCAGGATCTGGATGGGCCGGCTCTCTTGGTTCCTGGACCCTGGACGCTGGAGGTAGACAGAGCAGAGTTCTCCAGAGAACACCGCTGTGCTGCGCTACAACTTTCCCAGACCCTGTAACCTATCCCTTCACTTGTAAGTTACCCCACAAAATAAACCTCCCTTTTAACTATATGGAGTTGCCTTAATATTTTAACCAATAGAATGGTCTCTAGCAAAGTTGCTAATATCTTTCCCCTCTGAAATTCCTTGAGCTAGGCTTCAGTAGTCTATGTTGCTTTCAGTAGTACCATCTTCCATGCCCCTTCTAGGATGGCCCATTGGCCTCTGCTCACAGTGTTCAATTTCCTTTGAACCCAAAGTTCTACAGCCTTCCACATTCCTTCCCAGACCAATGTGGTCAGGTCTATCACAGAAATAGCCCTGTTCCTGGTACCAACTTCTGTATTAGCTACTTTTCTATTGCTGTGATAAAACACCATTATGAAGGCAACGAAAGAACACATTTACTCTGGATTACAGTTCAAGACGATGGCAGAGCCAAAGCCTGGTGGCAGCAACAGCTGAGAGCTCCCATCTTTCTCCACAAAGAGGAAGTAGAGAGTGTGTGTGTATGTGTCTATCCACTGGGGAAGGCAGGAGGATGATGCAACCTCAAGCCCACCCCCAGTGACGTACTTTCTCCACCAAGGCCACACCTCATATTACCCCTCAAACAGTCCCCAACTGGAGACCAAGACTCAAAGTGCCTGAGTCTTATGGAGGATTTCTCACTCATAACACTACAGAAGTCATATGTGCTGAAAGTCATGGGCCAAAACAGTGGCACTACCTGAGTTCCATTGGAGCTCATCCTATGGCTGCTGTGCAGCCCAGGATACGAAGTTATAGCATCTAAGGTTTGCCCTGCTGAATCTGAGTCCTGATTTGGTCTGGTCTTTCCTTAATACCCGTTTGCCCCTCCCTTTTGAAATGAGAATGAAATATTCACTCTCTGTCATCATACTTTGGAAGTATGAAACTTTCATTTTTAATCTTACACAGTTCATGGGTAAGACTTTGGCATAACCTTCAAAAGAAGACTGTGTGTTTGAACAGTTTGGGAACTCTTGAGGCCATAGAGCTCATGGAAGTGGGATTCCATAATTTTTGGTTTGTGTGATGGCCTTGAGCTTACAGGGACTAAGATGGCCCGTACTATAGGTTGAATCTGGAAATGTCCCCCATAAGCTTGTATTTTGGACACTCATTTCCCAGTCGATAGTTATTTGAGATGTGGGGTTGCCTTTAGAAGGGGGGGCCATCTGATAGAAGTCAATCACTTGGGGTAGAACTTTGAAGACTACTGCCTGACCCCTTGCCCTTGCTACGCTCTACGTCCTGGGTTGCTCAGCCACACACTTCCACTGCTATAAATCCCACCAAGCCTTTCCTGCCATGATGGGCACAGTCCCTCCCACACCTTGAGTCTTGTTACAGTGAGGAAAAAAAAAAACTAACATAGAAGCCGTTCCTCTGGACAACTGTGAGCCTGAAGCAAATCCTTCTCCGGTTTCATAGATAAAAACAGCTGGGCTTTTGCTCACCACCCCCACCTCAGCCCTGTGACAACATCTTTGGTGTTCATTGCAAAGCTTACTCCATCAGGCACGGCCCTGACATCATCTCTTTAATTCCCTGCAGTGATTTGCATGGGGCCACCAGGTCCTGATCCACCCACTCGCGTGGTCTTGCTAATGGGACTCACCAGATTTATCCTTCTATCACATGTAAAACCAAGTTCTTATTGAGTTTAGCTGTGTTGCATTTTCTCATTTCCCCCCTTAAGTTCCTAAGTGTCTTCCTTTCAGGGTCCACACGTTACCAGCATACAATATGCGCCTGGGATTTGTGTCTGTGGGTGCATCATGAAAGGTCTGCCTGTGCCTGGGTAGTTTCTGAGAAGTGGCCCACGAGCTCGGTGGGGACATGGAAGCGATGCTGTTATAGTTGTTTCTCTGGTGCCTTGCTCAGTGCCTGGCTATTTATATTCTCAGTAGACAGTAATTCAGTAACAGACACTGCCCTAGAGATTTTAAGGACACACTCAGGGGTTCAGTGTTGAATTTCTAAGAGCTCCCTGGAATTAAGGAACGGCGCAAGGCCCTCCAGTTTGGAGATTAGCAGTCTCAACTCCTGTTCTCTAGACAAATAGTCAACTTCTATATTCCCCTCGAACTACACATGGGATGGCCCTTCAGCAATATTAAAAAGCAATCTCCAAGCTCATTTCTAAATGGGAAACGAAAGAGCCAAAGGAAAGAGCAAATAACCATCCTGGCCAGATGGCTGCCGAATGTTTAGACTGGCCTTGGAGCCCCCTTGGACCAGCATTTCACCCTAGAGCAAGCTTCATGATGTCACTTTGGCCTCTTTGAAGGCCATTAGCACCATATTATAATTAGCACTAGCCATCTAACATGTGTTCTTATGAGCAAGGCAAATCCACCTGAGGAGATAAAGGTGTATTAATGAAATTACAGTCGGAATTCGGCTTCAGAAAGAGCCATGAGAAGTGCTTTAAAATTGACTTTAATCTGACTCCATGTGTACTTCTGCACACTTTAGGGCCCGCTCATCCAGAGAACCAAACACAGAAGCTGTTGCCCCTTATACAAAAGAAGCCAAAAGAACTCCCACACAACGGTTTAACCACACCTTCATACTCTGTGCAGGTTCTCAATCACGACGCCACTGTCCTGTGAAAGCTGGAAGAAAGGCCGGAGCCCAAACCGGCAGCTGCCCTGAGAACTTCCTTATAGTAAACGCCTGAGAACAAAGTGTAATATGTTGCTCAGTCTGAATGGGGAGAAAACAAAGCGGAGTTCCTGGAAGTATATGGAAAACAACTGAGAAGAGCATGCCGATTTTAGTAGCAAACTGCCTATGTCTCTGTGACTACCCAGTGTGGGTAAGCCACTTGTTAGGTGGAAGCAACCATAGCACTTGCTTACAAGAACTCTATGAGAAACCAATGAGTCCATGACTATCACACATGGGGGGAGGCCATGGTGTGTTTACTCTACCGTGAGCACCAGCTCTACTGTGTATGGAATGACTGGTCCCTTGAGGAGCCAACCTCTGGATAAGTGGTAGAGACACTGAGTTAGAACATCGTAGTCCTTACCCCAGCTCTCGCTCAATGGGTGAAAGGCATTGGTCACATGCTCCTTCCCTTTGGACACCAGGGCCTCCCAACCCCTTATACTGAGAAAGTTAATTAGAAACATCTAGTTCCATCTGGTATATTGCATAACGTATTTTAGAAGTAAAGGCTTAATTTTCAGAAGATATCAAAATTGTCAAGGAATCTCTGTGGTATTTAATTGTAATAGTTAACAGGCTCCACTGATCCTTTGCCCTGACATTGCACAAAGCCGATCAGGCGGGTAGTTCCCTTTCCAACCCACTGGGCTGTGAGAGCTCACTCCCCTGAACACCTGAAAGGATGAAAGCAGAGAAGGTGGGGTTGCTTCCTGGTCCACTGATGATCTTGTCACAACGTTGGTTAATGTGCTATGACAGATGAGCAAGCTGCCTCTGGCCTCTTTGATAAATTCACTACTTGCATCGAATGAGGGCTTCAGCCTCATGGGTAACGTCCTCACCTCCTAGGACTGACACCTTAAAACTTGGGCGTGTAAGGGGTTTTACTGACTCTATTTACTTATTTGTTTGTTTGGTTATAATTTACTTGTGTGCATGAACACATGGGCCATGGTCCGTGTATGGAGGTCAGAGAACAACTCCCAGGAATTGGTTCTCTCCTACACTGTGTGGAAGTCCCCACGGTTTTTTGCTTTTGTTTTTTTAGGGGCTCTAATATTCAGGCTATAACAATACCATTGCCTCTGAAGAGACCTCCAACTTATGGCAAAAATGTTTTCAAATTCTACCAACCATTTATGGAGCTGGTAGTCCCTGCCCTGACAGAATATTCTGTGGCACAGACAGTGAGGTTAGGAGGGCCAATTCCAAGGAGGCCGAACTCCCAGCTTCTATCAAGTCAGTATGATACTGAAATAAGAGGGAGGGGATGGTCAGCAACAAAGGAAGGAAAGGGGGGGAGTCCCAGGGGTGAGCGGAAACAAGATGTCTTGGTTTGGGGAAGGTGGTTTCCCAGGGCTTCTGATCTTCCTGCTGGAATCCTCACTATCCAGCTTTCCACCACAGCTTTTGGACTCTACCTGCTAGGACCCTTCCACACTGGGCAAACCCTTCAAACTATTTTTGGACAGTGTCATGTGAACACAAGGGACCCAAAGAACTACTCCCAAGGGAACACTGAGGACTATCCGCTCCTTCAGACTCACCTATGGGACGCTGCCAGCTGGGAGACGGTGGAGCCTCCTCACCCAGGCTTCTCGGGCAAGAAGGTGGAGCAGTGCCTGAGCTGCCTCCCAAGGGTGTGGGCAAGTGTGAGTAGAAAACACCACTGCGTGTAAGCACCGAGAACCTCAGCTCATAACTGCTGTCATACAGCCCGTCTAGTGCTGAATGATACAAAGTATGTGACATCTCCAATGGGTGGCAAACGGCAAAGCAAAAAAAGTATGAGGAAACTGTCTCTGTGTGCTGTGCATGTGTGTGTGTGCAGATGGGCACGTGTGTGCATGCTTAGGCCAGAGATCAGTGGGAGGTGTCTTTCTACTGTCATCTTAGATTTTCAGACAGGGTTCCTCACTGAATCTGGAGACGCCTCAGAGACTTTCCTCTGCCCATATTCCCAGCACGGGGATTATAGGCATATAGCCCAGATGGACATAAAGTGTCTTTCTCAATCATGTTCTTACTGAACTGGGAGCTAGTCCATTTGGCTAGGCTGGCAGGCCAGCGAGCCACAGGGATCCAGATGTCTCTGCCTCCCTGGCTCTGTGTTTACAGACACGAACCACCATACTTGGCTTTACTGTGGAGGCTGAGGCTGGAGCTCCGATTCTTACACTTGTACAGCAAATACGTTATCCACTGATCTATCTCCCCAGCCCCCAAACTTAGCCTTTTATATGAGTTACTATTTATGTTCTCCAGGGACCAAAAAAAAAAAAAAAAAAAAAAGCACTACTTAAATTCCATATAATATTTATTGTGGAATTAATTACAAGAGACTCTGTTAAAATATCAGTTGAAGGAAAAGCAATGTTCAAGTCTCATGTTGAGTGCATTGCTAGTAGGCTTTCCTTTTGATTTCTCCCAATTACTTGTCATTACTATTTCTCAATAGTGAAATATTTGTTCGCAATAATATATTGACATATTATACTTCTTTTAACTTAGCACACTCTCATTTTCCCATCCAAATACTACTTTGTCTACCCCAGCTAAACTTCCGAGAGCAGCCAAGAGCACGTTTTCACGATGGTATGGCTATAGAGTAACTTGAATTCTCAGATTGATTTGTAAACTTTTATGCCAATGCAGGAATGAAAGAGAATCCCAAAGCTTCAAAAGAGTTATGATTATTTTAAACTGTACAAATAAATAATACATTATAAAATGCAAACACACCAATCCTAAAAGGCAAATGTTAGAAGGTAAGTTTTCTGGTGAGAAAGAGGGAGGTGTTCTTAAGTCAGAAAAAGGATGTGCAGAGTTAGCTATCAGCACTGAGTATTTGTTTCAATAAGATGAATCATCTTCAGCCCTAGAAAATCAGCTCTATTACATTACTCAAGTGTGGTTTGAAAACTTGAACTATGCTCTTTGACACTGAAAAGGACTGGGAAACACTTGCTCCTCTCCAAGAATTCAGTCACACAATACGCTTTCTTTTGCATGCTGGGAATTGAACCCAGGGTGCCATGCATGCTCCAGCTCTAAGCTCTGAGCCCCAGCTCAGCCAACACACCTTTGCTTCCGGGTGACACCTGAGGCTCTGTGCATAATCAGCACTTCTGGACGTGTCTGCTTATGTCTGTGGCATTTCCCTGCCAGGACAGAATGGAAAACAGCCCAATTCACTATGATGCTCACACTTAGCTTGTGACGTCGAGAAACATCCAGAAGGATCATGAATTAAGTCTTTCTGCTGCCTTGACACGATGTTCAAAAAGTTTTCTGCTACCTGGTGCAAGTTCATAAACCATGTTGACCAGAAGACATGTTTTAGGTAGTTGGCTGACAGTATGCATTTTTGTCAAAGGAGTCCCTCCCAGTTCAGGTGCAACTGTTTGATGAACAGTTATAGAAATTGCTTCTATGAGACACCACATTAAAACCGTCTGCACAAATTCTCTCTTTTAAGTCTGGCTATAATTCTTGTCACACAGCAAAGAGCAGGCAAAATACTGGCTCCTGCCTACGGGGTCCTTCGATGTTCCATCATGGGGAGGGGAGGGATTCACAAGGCCCGCCCATCCCTGAGGAGATGGGTTGCTGGGTGAGTTCATAGTTCTCAGCTGTATAGTCCCTGGAAAATTGTCCTGGTTCAAGTAATTAACCCCCAACCATGTGCATGCAAACAGCAGTAATTTAATACAGCACCCCCTACCCCAAAGCATCGGTAAGAAGAAGGGTGTGTGTGTATGTGTGTGTGTGTGTGTGTGTGTGTGTGTGTGTGTGTGTCTACACACACGTGTGCATGTTGCATGTCTCCACCAGAAGCCAGGATGTAGCAGTCACATGGGAATCCTGATGTCATTCACTGTGGTTCTTTCCCAACAGAGAAGGGTTCTTCCTCTTCTCTGCTTCCACGCTATACACCCCCCACAGGCTGTGGATCACATCCTCCACAGGTTCTTTCCCCATTGTAATGTTTTCTCTCCAGCCATCCACAGACCTATCGCAATGGCAGATACACAGTGCCTTTAAAAGACTCATTGAGATTGAGAACAGAAATGTCCCATGCCCTGCTGTGATGGTCCATTTTGTGGCATTGGCAGCATCTAGACTCATCCAGCGGACAAACCTCTGGGCATAGCTATGAGAAAGTCTCTGGAGTAGACACTGATCCTTGGCTACAAACATCATGTGACCAGCCACCTCACACTCCTGTCTCTATTCCTTCCCCCACTGAGATGCTCTATGTCCTCTTGAACTGTGAGCTAAGATCAACCCTTCCATTCTGAAGTTGCTTTTGTTGGGTATCTTGTTCTGGTAACTATTCAGGTAATAGATTCAAAAGACTTCCCAGAAAATACCTTATTCAGATTTGACTTAAATGTTTATATTGCAATACCTCTTCACACATCACTGGAAGTCTCAAGTCTGGCCTTGGTCAACGATCAAAATACTTCGTGCTCTCTGTGTGTGTCTGAACTGGGCCCCTGAGCCATCTATATTCAGAACCTAGTTTCCTGCCATCATTTCGGGGTCCTTCCGTCTTTCCTGCAGCGTGAGCAGGAACCACAGCCAGCCCCAGGCAGCCCAGCTCTCCGTTCAGCAGCAGCCTGGTGCACTGACCTGCTGTTTAATTGTGCCATGTGGTCCTTAAAAGGCTTTTTTCTTCTCCTCTTTTGAACAGTAAAGATGAAATTGGCTTCTGGTCAGTAACTTTGTTTTCTTCCTCCCTCCCTCGAGGTAGAGTCGCCAAAAAGGATTTTTGTTTTGTTCCATCTTGCCTGCAAAGCTATGGGTAGCCAAATATGACTACAAATTATCTACATTGTTTTTATAAAGAAAAATATATTTATTTTCCTAGTACTTGGAAACATTGCTTGCTGGGGGCCAGGGAACTGATGCCGTTCGCTGATTCCTGTCCCACCCTAACCCTAATTGGAGAGGAGCTGAACACAGCAGAGGATGTTTGTGGCTAAATTGGGGTATTATGAAAATAGTTCACAAAGCAAGTGGAAAGCTATATATAAAAATGATATTTACTTCTCATTTTAAATGAAGCTCAAGACAAAAGGCATATAGGTAAACACAGCTGCAACATTTTAGGCATGTAATCAAATGCAAAAAAAATAATATTGGAAAACTATGTTAATTATTGTAATTAAATTGTGAACAGTATTGATAGAAAAATGTCTTTAAAACATATAAAATCAAAATGGATCTTATCGCACTATCGGAGTTTGATGTGTTGTGGATGAGCGACCTGGGTGTGGGGGTCTTCTAGTTATTTCCCAATGGTCCAGCGAGGAAGCAGAGGACGACTGGATGTGACATCTGTCAGCCAATGCCATAGTCTCTAGCTGAAGGTTTGGGAAAGTACATGTACCTAAGCCATCTCTTAAAAGTTTGGGGGACCAATGAGAGGATGGCAGATGTCACAGGGTGAGGAGGAAATGCTTTCACGGGTAGATGTGTTCAACACTTGGCCCTCAGTTGCTGTTCTATTCTGAAAGGTGCTAAAAACCCAGGAGGAAAAAGTAGGCCACTGTGAGTATCGTTAGAGGTTAGAACTTGCCTTGCCCCTTTCTTGCTTTCATTTTTTATTCTTTCTTTTTTTTTAAATGACTTATTTATTTGTATTTTATGTGCTTTTGTGTTTCGCCTGCATGTATGTCTGTGTGACAGTGTCAGATCCTCTGGAACTGGAGTTACAGACAATTGTGAGCTGCCATGTGGGTGCTGGGAATTGAACTCAGGACCTCTGGAAAAGCAGCCGGTGCTCTTAACCACTGAGCCATCTCTCCATCCCTGCCTGATTCCTTTCTGTGTGTCCATTTCTGGCCTCTGGCTGCTGTGAGGTGAGAGGTCTCCTCCGTCATAGACTCTGGAAGTCATGGTGCTCTGCTTACTTCAGGCCTGAGATGATGGAGCCAACGCCGGACTGAAGCCCTGAGTCTGTAGAAACCCCGAGGCTGTAACCTGCCCTCCTTTACACCGTCCCTCTTAGGTGAGTGTCATAGCACTGAAAGCCTGACTCACAACGCGGACTTTGAGGCAAATGTTCTGTATGTGAATCATGACCCAGGTGCCTAGGCCAGTGTGAGCTGAGTCCTCATGGTCCTTCCCATGCCATGAGCCAAGGGGCTCAAGAAGCGTGAGTCTGAGAGGCTGTGAGGCTGTGCTGTAGAACCCGTGACGTTTCTCCTGTGTTGTGACGTCTTCTGATGAGTGAAAACTTTCCACTCTCCCTTCTCAGAGCCTGGGTGTTTGAGGAAGGACGGAGAAGGTATCTCCATTGTGGATTTGGCCACATTCAGAGTTAGAAGAATGCCTATGCCTGACCCCCTGGTGTCCCTCTGCTCAGACACTACCATCTCAGGAGTGGCTCTTAGAGCAACAGCCGGACCCTCCCTCTGCTCCCCTTCCAGAGTCCTTAAGGGAGCAGAAAACCAATTGCCACCAAGACGCTTCCTGGTTCCTCTCTCCTTATTTTGTACCACCCAGGGAGAACTGCCACTTCCTGTTTCCTAGCACCTTGACTCCCAGCCGCCCAGGGGTGGGGCTGCTGCGGAGTCTCCCCCATCTGCTGCCTGTGGAGGTGTCAGAGGCTCGGAGCTGCTGCAGGCGGAGCACGCCACCCCCACAAACCTCCAGCTCCTTTTCTCGGTTTTCACTGTGGTCTTATCTCTCACTCAATGAGCAATTCTTTCACTCGCTGGATCATTGACTCGAGTTTCAGAAATGTCCTTTTCTCATTTCTGGAAAGAGAAATTGGTGAGCGCGTTCATTCCTCAGAGCTTGAGTTACCACTGCATCCTTCCTCTCTGATTTAGTCAGTGTGTGTGTGTGTGTGTGTGTGTGTGTGTGTGTGTGTGTGTGTCTGGTGGGGAACACCACGGACTTCAGCTTTACTTCAATGTTGCATCTGAACCCCCAGTTTTCTGTTTTGTTTTGTATTAAAGGAAGATGGACACTTTCTTCAATGACACTAAACTGGGAATAAGCAAATGACTTGCCACCAGCTGAGTATGCCTGGTCCCTTGTAGGACACCTTTCCCCAACTGGTCTGCAGGTCTTGGTGAGAACGTTCCCTCCTTCTGCAGCTCTGTTTATCCTGAGATGGCAAAACTCCTCTTGAATGAAGTCTTCATCTAAATCTAAATCAGTGTCTTTGCTGACATGCTGTTAAGCCTTATTCCATCCCCTGCTACCTGAAAGCCAGGCCGTTGCAAATGCTCGGTGCCCACATGGAGATCTATGACTCCACAGCCAGACAGAAAACCACGCACCCTAGGAACTGAGCCGGAGCTACTAGGACGTCGTCATCGTACGGCACCAAAGGCTGGTCACAGCAAGAGAGGGGCTCACGCACAGAAGAAACTGTGAAGTGGTGAGAGCTGGTCTCCCAGCATGTCAGACGGATTGGGACAATTATAATTAACTTTCTTTTTTTTTTTTTTGTTTTTTTTTTGTTTTTTTTGGCGAGACAGGGTTTCTCTGCGTAGCTTTGCGCCTTTCCTGGAGCTCACTTGGTAGCCCAGGCTGGCCTCGAACTCACAGAGATCCGCCTGGCTCTGCCTCCCAAGTGCTGGGATTAAAGGCGTGCGCCACCACTGCCCGGCATAATTAACTCTCTTATCACAACGGCAAAATTCTTGGCGGAAGCAACGTAAGAGAGAGGCATCCTGGCCCAGACTATCAGGTGATAGTCTCCACCGAGGGGCAGCTCTGTCCCCGGTTTAAGGAGTTTGTAGCATGGCTTGTCCACACCTTGGAAATCAGAAAGGAAAGAGTTCTGATAGGACCAGAAGTGGGTAGAAGCCTCAAGGCCCGCCTGTCTGCTAGACAAGCTACGGTCTCAAAGGTTCCTTAACCTCCCACTAGGCTACCAGCAGCTAGTGAGTACGTGCTCAGATGCATGAACCGTTTCACATTTTAATTGTAACACGTTGGTTAAGAAG
Organism: Peromyscus maniculatus bairdii; assembly: GCF_049852395.1. Taxonomy (NCBI): domain Eukaryota; kingdom Metazoa; phylum Chordata; class Mammalia; order Rodentia; family Cricetidae; genus Peromyscus; species Peromyscus maniculatus. The sequence goes on along the minus strand of NC_134873.1, from coordinate 33,582,413 downwards.
CATCCAGAAGAAAGCTGACTCATTAACGTTTTCCCTAATAGGCTGAGAAATCATACCCTTATCAGATAATGAAGATATTCAGACCGCAAGAAAAAAAATGAAACACAGGCACCGTCAAGAGAAGATTTTAGAATCACTAATTGGGACTTTTGCGCATCAAAGTATGATGTCAGAACCACCGCTACAGGGGGCTAGCTGAAGGTTATCATTGTTTTAGAAAAATCTTTAAAATACAGTGGTTAAAAATATTCAAGTGTTCATTCAACCATATTTTAGTAGACAGCTTTCAAACACACTGAAGCATGCGTATAATTAAAACCTTTTGATTTGGTAAAAAAAAAATAAAATAATGATAGTTCACACCTAAGTTATTGCCACAAGAATAGTTTCTTTGATTAGATTAAGTTTATTTCTTTGAAATGAATGACAAAAGAAAATTCTAGATCCATCCAAGAAATATAGATATTTTTCTTCTTGCATTTCTTCCTTCCTCTTCTTCCTGCCCCTGCCTTACTTATAATTTGATTAAAAATTTTAATTAATTGACGTTCTCTTACCCCCAAATCCTCATCTGTGTGGTAAGATTTGATTAGATATTAAAATAATTAAAATGTGCCAATGAAAATCTTCAGAAGGTGATGGGAGATCGTGGGCCCCCAGTACTTTCTTCTACTTCTCAGACAACCCCATTTCCAGTCGTTTTATTCAGTGAAGCATTAACAACACATGGTTTCCATGACCATGCTCTGAAAGTCAGAGGAAGCAAAGAAAAGCCAAACACCCCTGAGCCCCCCAGCCAGTGACCAGAAGAATTTTAAACAAATTTCAACTCAGACATGCCTCCTTTACACATGTTTGGCCTTTAAGTTGATTATTTTACACTGAACTGGGTCAGAGTAGCATGACCTGTTCTTTCAGAGCAGGTAGAAGGAAAAATAAGTAAATGAACCAGGTAAGAGGTCTTGTGAAGTTGTAGGGAGCACAGAGGTCTGGGTGCTCACAGGCCTGCACTAGGGGACCCCGGAATGTTAGCACCCAGGGCTGTTCCTTCAAGGGAAGAAATGCAAAACCTGTTTTCCACCCAGAAGGCTGGAGGAAGCGTTCCCTGGCCCCGTGATCTTTGTGGACTTTCTGCACCGAACACTCCTCCAGAGCCGTTCTCGCAAGTGTGTTTTCCTCAGTTCATCTACCGAGCCCATCTCCACGAACTTTATGAAGAGTTTCAGGGTGGTCATGTCTGATGTGCATTTAAAGCTTACCTGGTTGTTCGAAGAGATGGAGGCATGCTTTGTTGTGCGTGTGGGATGGGCTTAATCATCCCAAGAATTGTTTTCACCAGATTGTGCTGCACCTGAAATAAACCACTCGGGGTCAGACTCTCCAAGTTTGAACCACCAATGGCTACTGAGTCTTGTTGCCCCTAACTGCCTTCTCACCTCCCTCAGCTTGTCACTCCGCTGTCCCTGGAAGGTCACAGAGACACCACCCCCACCTCCCACCCATCCTTACCCCAAACAAAGTGCAGTGGACAGACTTAGCCAATAAGAACAGGCTCTGAATTGACCTTTGAACCGTTTGTCATGAAAGAAAAACACTGACTGAGAGCTGTGAACACCAAGGAGGATCCTGGTGATTTCTTCCACAACCTGATTTGACTCTTCCCAACGGCTCCTGGGTTCACAGCACATCTTCACGCAGCTCCTCGGTCTGTCTGTCCCCTACACTGCAGCCTGGGTGCTGTAGGAGTAACAGCTAATCTGCATCATTCTCGGTCCATCCAAAACCAAGTTCAAATTAGTACCATGAGCCCGTGTATTGAACACCCATACTCGGAGGACAGCTCTTGATGCTGACTGTTCAAACACATGATGCTGTCTTTCGTGCAGAAACTGTCGGTGTCTTCTGTACTTCAGGATTATATGGCCCTTCTTGACAAACCTCTTAAGATAATTTACATCCCCGGACAAGAACAGCATCTGGGTATGGATCCCTGTATCAGTTTGCCGTCATTTCTAAGATTTCATCTGACAGCATCTATCCTTAGTAGCCTTACTTTTAGAGCTTTCTGTCATTTATTTGTCTGTTTGGTGTGTGTCCAGGTGTGTGTCCAGGTGCGTGTGTGTGTGTGTGTGTGTGTGTGTGTGTGTGTGTGTGTGTCCACATGTGTGGGCATGAACATGTGCACCAGTGTGTTTCTGCACATGTGTATCCACACATGTACATGTGAGTAAGCAAGAGGAGGTCAGGATGCATCATTGGGGTACCCTGATCTACTCTCTGTCTTCTCCGCTTGAGGCAGGGTCGATCACTGAGCCTGGAGGTCAGAAACCACAGGCCCCAGTGACCCTACTGTCTCTCAGCCCTGGGATTACAAGCATGCACAGCCATGCCTGGCCTTCTACATGGGTGCTGGGTATTAGAACCCAGGTCCTCACGCTCATACAACAAGTGCTCTTACCTCCTGAGCCACATCCCCACTGCTCTGAAAAGGCTTTTTGACAAGAAACATACCTGAGCAGAGAGAAACAGGCCCTACATTGTGTTTGCTTGTGGCCCCCCGCCTTACCAGAAGGAACAGCAAGGCACTTGGGTTTGAGACAATCTCCGTGGTAATGGATGAGTTACATGTTTTTATTATGAAAATTGACTCTTATCTTGGCGCTTAAAATTGTGTTTCTTAATTTTGGAAACTTAAAATGCTTCTGATCAGTGAAAGTACACTCAAAGCCAGTTTGGGCTGAACAGTAGGGATCCACGTACAGTGGTGAAGCCTCAGGGAAGCCCTGGGGCCATTTTTTTTTTAATCCCTTCCATTTGGATTTCTACATCTTTTATGCTTAGCTCTCGGTATATCCTGGCTCATTAGCTTACTCTCCGACTTTGTCGAATGAACAACTGTGTTCTGCTCAAAGAACAAGAGGTGATTCTCTTGGCTGAATAAAGATCTACTCTATACCCAATTTTATGCTTGCATTTCGATGCCTTGGGGTTCACCCAGACACAGACTAAAAATGGGAACTAGCAGCTACCACGAGAACTGAAAAGACAGGACCTGTGCATCTCTGTGCCGCCTTCCTGACAATCTCTTATACGTTCTGGCTGCGATCAGGTTTTGGTAGACTCTTCAGAGTGCTGCAGGCCTGGGATGGCGGCTAAAGTGCCGGAAAGCAGCAAAAAACGCTTGCTGCACAGTCGTGAAGAGTTGTCTCTCCCCTAAATCTACTTGTGCGTTCTGTAACTCTGATGCTTGGAAGACAGACATGGGCCACCTTGGGGCTTTCTGGCCAAGCAATCTAGCAGAATCAGCAAGCTCCAGGTCCAGTGAGAGATGCAGTCTCAAAAAGTAAGGTAAACATAGTTTTAATCCCAGCCCTTCGGAGGCGAAGGTGGGCATGTCTCTGTGAGTTCTAAGACTGTGTGAGCTGCATAGCACGCGTCAGTCCAGCCAGAGCCACGCAGTGAGACCCTGCCTCAAAAACAAAACAAACAACAAATGAATAAATAATAAATAAAAGTGCAGGGAAGACAGAAGATGATACGTAACGTCAACTTCTCACCTCCACACGCACACCAACTAAAGAGTGTGTGCTCACACACAGACACACACACACATTCACAGCACACACAGTTTGTAAACCAATGGCAAATTAAACTTGCTACGTATGCCCTGAAGAAGAGTTTCTCCTTCACCCGGGAGGAAGGTCACACTTCTGAAAACAGAAGCCGTCTCGTTACAGAGCAGAAAGGGCTCCAGTGAACTCTGAGGAAGCCCGGGGTCTTTATTGTATGTTGTCATCACAGAATACCTGAGCCTGGGTTGGTTGCTTGAAGTCTCGGTTTTAGGCCAGAGCCAGGATGCGAGGGCCCCACAACTGGTTGGGACCACAGAAGAAAGAGGAGAGTGAGAATTAAGAGCGAAGAGATGGCTGAACCCCTTCCCAGGGCTCCCTTGAAGGATAACTAAATGCATATCTACATGGAAGCATCTAGCATCACCTTTACCTGGGATTGATCCCCATCCCTCAACACTGTTGTGTGGGGGATTAGACTTTCATAAGAACTTTGGGGGGACACACTTAGACCACAACTGCTGGCCCTATGGTCATGGTGGTGTTTTGAAAAGCGAGAGTGTGGCAACTACAGTGTCTGAGCCATGCTGGGGTCATAGAATGAGGCTGGCTTCCTGTCGCGCGCACCGGCAGCTTGACTGCCAGCTGTGGATACAGGCTGTCCCCAACTGTATGCCTGTCAGGAGCCTGTGGCTCCATCTGTCTTGCTGATTTTTCAGAGGCCCAGGTGCCGGAGCGAGGAGGCTGCAGGAAGCTGGCTTCCTCTTGGAGGCACCTGCAAGGACGAGGCTGTGAAGAGCCCTTCAATAAACAGAGTGGGCATACAGATGGGAACTTATCTAAGTGATGTCGAGGACCTATGGGCAGTATGGGACTCGGGCTGAAGAGCAATCTACCCTTTCTTGAGAAGGAAATAAAGTTCTTTTAATTACTGTCCATATCTCCTTTTGTTCTTGCCTCAGCTAAACCCAGTGAGAAGAGACCTAGAGATTGCCCCATGAGTGGTGGGTAGGAGATGGATGTCAACTCTGGCTGCCATTCAAGTGACTGGCACACCGGCTTCCTGTGCCAGTACCTGAAAGTTATTGTTTGAAAGATGAATCTGGGACATTTACAAATTCTTGAGCCAATACGAAGCACAGGACAGAAATCTTTAAATACAGGACCTGCTACACATTTGAAGATGCTTGTCAACCTTACAACAAAAAAAGCTTCAGGGATAGTGGTTGTTGTTGGGTTTTTTTGCCCATATATTACTAATTTCAACTTGAACAATAACAAGGACAATTAGCTAAATATCTGATTAGTTCTGAGCATTAATGAGTGCAGTAGATGTGGCTCTCTGTCCACATCCACAGTCATTTCAGAGCATGTTCATTAGCTGTCATGCCTCAGCTTTCTTGGAAGAGAATGTTTTCACACTTCAAGTTTTTTCCCCGGAGTACATGTGTTTGAGTGGAAAATTTCCAACGTGAAAAATCTCTGAGATGACACTCTCCCCGCTCACATGTGCTGCCTAAAAGCAATGACTCTGGAATGTCTGTGAGTTTTCTTTACAGAGTCTACACACCCAAGGCTTTGGGAGTCCAAAGATTTCATCCCCAGACATCCAGCTACGGGATAGGAGAGACTCTTTGGCTCACCACAGCCTGTTGTTTCTACAATCCATTTGTAATTTAATTGCTTATTTAATAGCCTCTCTCTCTCTCTCTCTCTCTCTCTCTCTCTCTCTCTCTCTCTCTCTCTCTCTCTCTCTGCCTTAGCGATCTTGCCTGGTAAGCCATTTCACACACATCCGTGGTTCTCCGCATGGATAAAAGGAGAAGGAGCTCTGGCATCTGCTCCGAATTTGTTTTTCTTTAATTTTCATTTATACGCTCTTGTTCCATCATCTGCGTTGGGCTCAAAATAGGAAGCCATGTTGACATTTTCCAACCCATTTAAATTTTATGTTCTTTAATTAAAATCCCCCTCTTAACTAGATAGACTTCTAACCTGGTGAGTAGACGCTGTGATATTACAATGGAATGAGGACAGATTTTCTTGTTTGTTTGTTTTTTTTTTTAGCCACACCCCCTTTGTACAAAAAGGATAAACAAGACCTGAAGTCAGATTATTTCCAAAAATCAAAGGAGATTTACACGCTCTATCTTCCCTCAAGTCAAGATCTAAATGAAGTTGAGCGAAGCTAAGTCTGAAATGGTAGCACATAGCCAGTGTGCTGGCTCTGGAGACAGACAGCCGCCTGTCTATGTTGGAGAGCACAGAAGTTATCCCAAATCCCAGCTCCTGTTCACAACCCTGGAAGCTAATAAAACATTTGGACCACACATAAATGACGTAAATAGCACGTGTATGTTATACACAAACAATAAACTACATATCATATTTTCCTATGAGATAGAGTGGCAACATCAGGTGTAAGTGGGAAGGAAGGATAAAATGGACTTGGGTAAAATTTGGGTTATGATGGAAGCAATGTGCCAGGACTACACCCCTTAGAAGCAGGGTAGGAACCATATTCTCTTTAATAACTCTTGTCCGTTGCACCCCTCAATATAGAGAAAAGCTTTGTAAATAATTGATGTTTGGTCTTTTTTTTGTTATTTTTAGATACAATTGTATTATAAATTATAAAGAAGAGCCCTAGAACATTTCAGAAAAAGGAAAGTTTTCTATTTTTTTTAAAAGGGGGGGGGTATTGTGTAGATGTTCAGACATTTTCATACAGATGCACATTATATGTTGAGCATAGTCTCCCTATACCCTCTGTCCTCCCTTCCTTCCCCCAATCAGTCTTAGGAAAAAGCAAGCTGCATAGGGGGCCCCAAGGAAACATGCATTCTAGTGTAAAGATCCACCAAAAAATGAGGGAAGCACCAAGGCATGATGAGGGCATCACTTCAAAGGACAAGGTCCAGACTGGCTCCTCCAGGAAGTGTAATCGAAGCCCGAGACACTGAGGGTAGGCAGGAAGTTCTGGCCTGAGAAGCCTTCTTGTGTATGTATGGGGCGGGGGATGACTGACAGGCAGCTGATGCCTAGCCCTACCCCTTCCCATTCAGCAAAAGGATGCTGAGGAGAGGGGCATTTCCTGGGGACCCCTAGAGTTTCCTGCCAGAAGAAACCTTGGTGGATCCAGAAGCAGAAGAGAGGGGTTCCAGTAGCCGGCCCCCAGAGCAGATGTAGGCTCCCCGAGGCTTCTCACAGGCACTAGGGTCACTCCCGCCTGCTGCTCTCTTAGACACTGGGGCATCCCAGGTCTTCCTAAGGAGTCTCAGTTCTGTGTCCCGCATTCTCCATCCGGCCAAGGTCTTGGGATCTAGTATCTGTCGGTAGATGTTCTTTGGTCTTTTCCCAGGGTTCCCCAATGCCACGTTAAATCCCCCTTTTCCCAGAATACAAACCAAAACTGCCTCCCATCAAAACCCAGAGTATGTGCCATCGAATGGTCCTCAGCAAGGCTAGCCTAGGCATAATCAAAGACGTCTCTGCCAAGAAGATGGAAAGGCGCATTACCCAGGGAAAGGAGTCTGAAGAGATCTTTCATTAGAGTAGCTTTGCTCAGACTGGGGAACAGGGAGGGCTGTGCACACCAGCTCTTTTTCCACAAGCTTGCTTTCTTGGTATGCTGTCAAGACCCAGCACGTCTGAGAAGGTTGAATTCAGCTTGCAGTCACAAATTTGATCTTCCGAAATGGCTGAAAAGCCAAAAGTATAAACAAAAGTTCTAACCAAGTGGGTCCTGAAGGGGCTTAGAATGGGTCGCCAGAGTCAATGGGAAGAACACCGTGTCAAGGGAAAGGACTTGCGCGTGTGGTGATTCCCAGAACCATCGCACAACAGGGTGTTGATTACTTAGAAATCACAAATTAACTTTCCATTAAAATACATATAATTATACGATTTAATGTGGGGAAATAATATCCTGCAGATATTTCCAGTCTGCTAATCCTAAGCAACCACGAACGAATGGTTTGCTTAAATGTAACGGGGGAAAGTCAACCTTCTCCTGGATTCACCAGGGCTATGACCCAGGGGGCTTTGTATTTGGCCTTTGCTAACTATAAATCTAATCCTTTTCCAACAAGATTGAGATTTCAAAGGCAGACAGCCTTAGGAGTTTGAGAGACAGCAGGCAATGGCTCAATCGTCCTGCAAATTCACTCTGCCCCATCATGAGGGCAATGAGTCACATCTCTGAGTTTTGTTCTCCAAAGTAGAAATCATGAGGGTTTTTTTTTTTAATGCTTTTATTGTTAGCACATAATTTACACATCACAGAATTCATTCTTTCGGTGGTAGACACAGTATACAATACTATACAAATAGAGTATAGCTCCATGATACTCTTAACCAACCGACAAGGAACCTCCGAGAGAACTGTGAAATTGGAAACTCAAAGCCTTCTTGAAAGGAGCAACTGGGGGCTGGAGCTCAACCATAGAATATCCACCTAGTATTCCTGAAGTCGTGGATTTCATCCACAGCGCTGTGTGAACCAGGTGTGGTGGTGTTTGCCTGTAGATGGAGCACTCAAGGGGATGGACAAGAGGACTAGAAGTCCAAGGGCATCAGTGGCCACACACGAAGGTCAGTGTGAGATACACGAGACCCGATCTATAAAGAAAAAAGCAACAGAGATGGGAGTAAGGGACAGGAGGGAGGGGGAAGGAGGGAGGGAGGGAGAGAGGGAGGGAGAGAGGGAGGGAGGGAGGGAGGGAGGGAGGGAGGGAGGGAGGGAGGGAGGGAGGGAGGGAGGGGGAACCACCTAGCTCTGTCTTGGATGTCTTGCCATCCAGCTCTGTCTCTGGAATCTTCCAATGAAGGTAGCACATGGATAGCATTCCTAATTCAAGGAAGTACATCAGAAGGCAAGGTGAGCCTGACACCTGACCTTGACTAGATCAGTGAAGTCTTGAGAGCAGTCACTAGGGTTTCCAACTGACATTTTGGACCCACAAGACATGGACAGCAATGCCCATGATAAAGCACTGCTAAACACAAGGAACTGGGGGTCAAGCTCCCCCCGAGAAAGTACCTGGCAACTGGGGTCTCTGGGAACTTAGACTCTGCAAATCTATCAAAGGGCAGGATGAGGGACTGAAGTTTACATTCCCAGGTAAAGAAGGTTTTGTTGCATCATCTGCTCATGAACAGAGGAGGAGAGAAGGAGAAAAAAAAAAACCAACAATAAAACAAAACACACAAAAAGCCCTACCGTGGAGACAGGAGAGCATGAAGGAGGGAGCTGAGAGCTAGGAGCACATCTGCTCACAGCTGCCATGGCCTATTTCTATTTACCTGATTACCTAAAGCTAGAAGGTGACTGGGTTTCATGCAGTTTTACCTCCTCCAGCACTTGGTTTTCTTGGCGAAATTACCTCCTCTCTCTGAACTGCTTGTCCTTTCAAAGTGCTTACTTTGTGCCGCTGCAGAAGTACACACATTTTTTGGCCAAAGTGGTGGAATTTGCAGCCAAACGCAAAAGAATATGTGCAATTAATGAATAGACGGCGATGGACTATAATTTACAGATGATTTGGCAGGGGCAGAACGAGTGAGACATGGCCCGTTTTGTTCCCAGTCCTGGTTCCCGTGAAGTCTTCTTTTATGCAAATAAAATATCAGAGAAAGGAAAATGAATGGCTAGGAGTGTGGGAGAATTTCACGGTGCCCTTTTATTCCTGGGGACAATAATTTGATGGTCACAGTGAGATCTTAACTATCTCTCTGGATAGCCCTGAGAGACTAGCAGTCAGAAAGACTCCCTGTTAGACAGACAGAAGGGAGAGGGGCCCTGGCTAGGGAATAAAGGCAGCAAATTTCCAAGATGGCCAACTTCTTCTTCACCCTCCTGACTTGAGACAAAAGCCAGCCAGCTTTTGCCTCTCACCAGCGGGCACACCACCGATGGACAAGCTCAACAAGGTCAAGGCTTGCTCAGGCTATGCCGCACAGGAGTTGCAGACCAATCAACCACCCGATATGTGTTCAAACTGACCAACCCTAACGTAGGGGAGGAAGACTCTTCGGGAACTGTTAAACCCCCAGACCGGGTGTCTGGGCCACGTCCCAGTTTTTCCGAGGCTTTTTTCTCTGTGTATCTGCTCCATGTGTGTGTCTGTCCACCTCCAACAAATGTCTTCCCTTAACTGCTGATTCTGGCTCTATCTGTTGCGTTAGAGACCTCACCATTGCTACCTCCGATTTTTCCTGCCTTTTAATTCTTTAAATGGTAGAGAAAACGAACCTGATCAAGCCCCCTGGACTGTATCACCCTCAAATGAGACAATGCTAAACCAGTTCCTGCTGATCGCTCCGCCATCAACGCCATGGTCCCTGTCATTAAAAAGATTCACACAGTCTTCAAAGATGCTACATGCACCGAACAAGTAACAGGATACTAGAGCCAACTTTCGAGGGATCTCCAGTTTGAAATCATCCAACGCTTACTGATTTTACTAGGAAAAGGGACCTTAATGTCTTCCTGGGCCTCTGAAGATGGTTGTGCTCAGAGCGAACTGGATGTTTGGGCTTCTGTGCTCTGGGTTTGGGGACTGAGCTAGTGAGCAAAGGAAAGCAGTTGTCCCCAAATGGGAAGGAGTGAAGGTTGTTGCAGTTACAAAAACCCCAGGCTTTGCAGCACACTCTGCTTTTAGCTGGGCATTTTTGTATAGCCATTTAGTTGATCTAAGCTTCAATCCACTGGTCCATGAAATGAGCCCAGCAGGTGTTTGTTAAATCTTACCTTGGAGACTCCAACGAGGCAAGAAGCCCAGGACCAGAATGATGCTGGGGTTTCATGTTAGGACACCATAAAACTTTTTTTTTAACAGATGAGCAAAGCATCCTCAGCATCCACAGATTTCTGGATCTTGGGGCTGTTGGGATGAACCCAATCTGACCAAGCAGTTGAGGAAATCTAAGAACTGTGCTGGGTGACCATGATGCAAGGCACACTGGAAATCTAACAGCAGGAGGTATTGGTCCCCAGCTTCAGCATTGCCAGCTTTTACCACCCTTGCTTCAGGTAAGATTCTAAACGTCTAACTGAAATAGAAAGTCCACCTCTCAGCAAGGACATGGCATGGGAGTCCTCCACTCACACCCCACCCACACTAGCACAGCGAAGAGAACCATTTGCCAAGGCCAGCTGAGGCATCTCCACCGTAGAGAAGTCATGGTTCTCAGAGGACAAAATTAGCCAACACCAACTACCACAACGTTTTCTGATCTGGGGACCACAGGCATGGAGAAAAACCAAGCATGGCGGAGAAGGGATGGGTGGAAGCTGACTCAGGGACACAGCATGAGGAAAAAAGGATGCAAGCTAAGACAAGGCAGTGGAGGGCATACAGGAAATCCACGCAAAATGGATCCACAAGGGAGCTGAAAATATAAAGAACGGAGGACAAAGCTGAAGTTCTTGATTAAGGATGGCAAACAGAGGGCTGAGGGAGTGTGGGGGGGCGGGGTGGGGGTGGTCAACGGCCATCTTCATCCTCACACCAGTACAGCTTTCCATAAGGGAAGGAAGAGATGAATAAGACATATAACCAAGCTTAATATATTCAGGCAGAGGATGCAGACATGCAGTATGCATATGGACCATATCTATTTTAATAAACACTTTGTGAAGCTTAGAAGCAGCCTTCCTCTACATTGATGAACATATTGTACATGATTTCTTAATTCAATGGAATAATTTTTAAACACAAATATTTTCCGGACCTTCCTTTCTTTCTTCTACTTCTTAACGGATCTCTAGTCGGGCATCTCTGGGTACCAGCCCTGCCTATGACCACCTGCCCTGTGTCCAACACCAGCTTCATAGGCAGAGTGGGAAGGCGGGGCGAGGGTGGCGGGGAGAACACAGTTTGTTTCAAGGCTAAAAATAGCCTCTGAAATTCTAGGATATTGGTTGACTCCTCCTCGAGACTGTTAGAATTGGGAGTTTCAGAAGTTCAGCGACTATTTTGGTTGGAAGCCTGAAGTTCTTCGAAATAACAGCTAGCAGCTGCCGTTCGCGTTCCCGCTCCGGCTATAAATACAGGGCACTTGTAGAAATGATTGAGTCAGCCACGGAGGGCGCGAGCGCTTCCCTTTCCAGCTTTCCCCATGGTGTCATTCTTTAGAAAGCAGAGGTGGGCATAAAGTGGTCCCCGGGAAGTCATGTCCGGTTTCCCTACAGGACAAGATGCTTACCAGCTCCCAGGTCCATCTTCCACATTGACACCAGGGGCTTGGAAGCTCATGGTTTCTCAAATCTGACCCAAGCCTAACTATTATTTCCAGCCAGCTCCCCAGGATCAGCCTATAGACCTCTGTGACTGTTTCCTAACCAGAGGAGGAGGCAGAGCATCCACTCCACGGGTTTGGGTGAGAATCCACACAGCCAAACACAGATGCGCATCAGCCATGCCATGTGATACCTAGTGGCAGACTAAACCACTGGGATATTTACCCTGCATCCTTTTTAGTTATTGTGGCAGCTTGCTCCAGGGCCGTGGTGGGACCAGAACACATATACAGAGTGTCATGGTACACTGGTTCTCCCTGTAATCATAAACATTCACTGTGCTCGCTTTAGACCTTTCATACAACCAGCAGCCCACTGTTGGATAGAACTGGTCACCCAAGGAGACACACCGGCCACTTGAGCTTGATCAGACCGAAATGTCAGTCCAGGGCATTGTGGGAATGTCAGTCCAGGGCATTGTGGGAATGTCAGTCCAGGGCATTGTGGGAATGTCAGTCCAGGGCATTGTGGGAATGTCAGTCCAGGGCATTGTGGGAATGTCAGTCCAGGGCATTGTGGGAATGCCAGTCCAGGGCATTGTGTTCTGTATCCCTCTTGGCTCTGCTCCTGCAATTTTGACCATGCAATGTGGACTTTCTCCTACACTTCACAACAGGCTGTAAGTGAGCTACCCCCAAGTGACTAAGACTTCATCCTGTCAACAATCACTTCCAACTCATATGCAGGGCCAAAAAGATAAGATTGAACCTCTATTGACCTATTTCTAGGTACCCAAGACTTCCCATGGAGACTGTAGAATGTTGTTAAAAGGATTAGTTGAGCTAGTAATTTTGAGAGTGACTAACATAAACCAAACACTAGCTAGTACAGATTGCTCTCTTATCCTAAGTGCTTGGAACTAGAAGTACTTCAGATTTATTTTTATTTTTTATTTTAGATTTTGGGATATTTGCATATACATAATGAGACATCTTGGGAATAGGACCCAAGTCTAAACACAAATTTTATTTATGTCTCACACACACTTCGTACACATAGCCTGAAGGTAATTTGTACAATATTTTTAATGCACCTGCATTTTGACTACAGCCCATCATGTGAGATCAAGTGAGGCTCTTTCCATTTGTGGCACCATGTCAGTGCTCAGAGGCTTTCAGATTTTGGATCTTGTGTTTCTGAATGAGGGATGCTCAAGCTGTGGTTTGTTTGTTGTTTATTTTATTTAATTTTAGAGAAAACTATGGAGACATAATGTTTTCTTCTTACAAAGTTGATGCAAAACTCTTTTGCACCAAGATTATTGTTAGGAAAGTATAATGACACAGGATAATTTGGTTAGAAAGAACTCAGAAGGAGAAGGAAAAATCAGCTTCCTCGGGGCCTGTCTATTGCCATGGAGACATAGCAAGCCTCCTGCATCCTTCCAAATGGCACTGAAAAGACATGGGGCTAGGTGATGGTGATGATGAGGGTGGCATCTCCCCATTTCACAGCGTTCCAACACTGTCTGCTGTGAGTAACCGTCGCCCTGGTAACCATCGCCCTGGGCAGCATCTTCAGGACCTCTGTCACTCTTCCTGCCCCCTTCCACTCATATCTGATGCCAACCAGACAAGGGAGCCACAGAGGGACCTAAAGAAAGGGCTAGATTGTACGTGTGACTCAGAGCCATGGTGGCAAGATGACTAACGGCAGGTACATGTTTCCAGTTACATCTCTATGAACATCGTCACCATTAGCACCACTACCAGCACCACCAGCTTCATGACGAGTATCTTCATCATCATCACTACCACCTCTACCTCCACCACCACCACCATCATAATCACCATTTTCTCTACCAGCACCCTCATCACCATCATCATCTCACCATCATCACAAGCTTTGCCAGCGTCATCACAACCACCACAATCATCATCATCTTCACAATCATCACTACCATGACCACCATCACCACCACCATCATTACCACCACCATCACCACCATCATAACCATCACCACCACCACCACCATCATCTTCACAATCATCACCACCTTCACCACCACTATCATCACCATTATCACCACTACCATCACCACCACCACCACCACCACCACCACATTGTCATCATTATCATCATCATCATCATCATCATCATCATCATCATCATCATCAATCTCCAGCAGCAGCACCACCACCATTACCAGCATCACCATCATCCCCATTGTAATAAAAGGGAAACAGGAATGGAGGGGTGAGATCAGGAAGTGTACTCCTCCATGTTCTCACCTCCAGAGTCTCACTCCTGTCTCCCCTGGCTCTGCCGGTGCCTTCATTGTTTTCCTGTGCACGGATTCACTTGCTCTTGAGCTACTATATACAGGTCGACAGTGGAGCTGGTTTGGTTCTTTCTTCACACAGAAAGCGGTGGCATCTCAAAGACAGTGAGACAGAGGCAAGAGGACTCACTGCAGGGCACAGAGAGAAGCACGCTGGGTCTATTCCTAACACAAAGAGGGGCTCCTGATGCAAATGAGTGCCCAGGGCTGATCAAGAGTTAGCAAGAGAAGAAGAGAGAGGAGCAAGACAAGCCACAGAAAGCCAAGATAGAACAGAGACAGAGTGGAACCCTCGTGTGCACAGGTCCCGGGTCACGAGCCTGGGAAGGGTCAATGGTGAGAGAGGAGGAAAAGCAGAGCTAGGAGACAGGTGATAGAGAGAGACAAAGGAGGAAGAAACAGGGAAAGAGAGAGAGCGAAGAGGGGAGACGGGAGAGGAGACAGGGAAAAGTGTAGACGTAGGAGCAGAGGGACAGAGGAGGGGGGGGGATAAGGGAGAGGGAAGAGATGTAGTGAGAGAGGAAAGCAGAGGAGGAGAGAGGGGAGATACGGAGAGGGAAACAAGGGAGAGGGGAACAAGGAGAAGCAGAGAAGGGAGAAGTCAGATGGAAGCTAAAAGACATTAGCAGGTGCACACGTGTACATGTCCATGAGAATATCTGCACTGTGAATGCATTAATTATATACAGATGGATCTAGTACACACACACACACACACACACACACACACACACTTTTTAAACTGCCTTTGGATTCAGCAGCTGCTCCTGTTCCCCCACCCAGTATTTTTGAGGTTCAAGTTGTGTTAGAGTGTGACAACTTGGAAGGAAGGATCAAGAAGCTGGAGCAAAGCCAAAGGCCACATTACCATTCCAAATGGGAGTGGGGGGGGTGCGAGAGTTTCCATCTTGATCTGGAAGCTATGGTAACAGGTTGACTCCTGTCCTGGCATGGCCCAGGAGCCACACATGGGGGGACATATGCCTGAGTGCATCACAGCAGAATTCCTATCCCTTCCGTCACATTACAAACAGCGTTGATGAAATATTAGAACTCTCATGGAGCTATCAGCTTAGCATCACAGCGAGGCCCAGACTCCCCTTAATGCTGTCTCTTCTGGAGCCCTTCCTTGCCAGCCTCCGCCTGAGCCAGCCGTGGTGGGACAGAGTCCTAGCAGTCGCCAAAGGGGACACTTCTGGACCGGCTGCTCACCCTCAGCTGGGGACATCTGGATAGCAGCCTTTGATCTTTCTTCCCTGCACGTCTGGCTACCTAGAAGGGGCTCAGAGTCCAAGGCGCGTGTGTTTTGTGGCCCAACTCTTGTGCCCAGTGGGGCTCTGGCAACGATGGGCAGTGAGACAGGCTGCTTTCTGCCATAGCATCTGTTCTGAGCAGCCCTTGTCCATTCCTCTCCGAGCTGCACTCCCGGCCGCAGCCAGCATGCAAGGATAGGCTCATCTACCACAGTGCCTGTCATCTGACAGGGGCAGGTCTCTTGGTGGGTCAGCTGTGGCTTGGGACCAAAGCATTCCAGAAGGAAAGAGCTGCCGGTCAGAAGCTTGCCACCTGGCCCTGGGAGACGTGGCACCAAATAGAAACGATTACATTATTTATGAATTCTATCAGAGCAGACGTGTGCATGGTAAGGCCTCCTTTGCTCCCAGGGGTGTATGCTCAGGGGTGTATGCTTGTGTTTGCCACATGAGGCAATGGTGTGACTGAGGACTCCAGACAGCCAGCCCAGAGCAAGCCCTCAGGGTATCACCGCCTTCTGCTCTTCCATTAGAGACGGCCTGGAAAACACGTGGTGAATGAGCTTGGTCATGTGGGAAGGACAAAAGAGAAGGGGAAGGAGGGAGGACATGTTTGGGCCTGGGCTATGCGACCATGAGCCTTGAGTCTGGAGGGTCTCATTGTGCGACTTAGAAGAGCTGGGTGAACTGTTGGGTAGGGGGCGCATTCACACACATTCAAAGGGCACATGATGCACAACGCACTGTTAGCACAGGTCAGCTCTGGTGAGAGGAAGGGTCGAGGTTGGGAAAGGACATTCCAGTTGTTCTGTGTCTGGTCTGTGTCATTTGCCTTCAAGATAAAGCATATATTTAAAAGTATCCAACAGATGACATCAGGGACTCTTAGTTCATTATGAATGTGATTACCGATTTAGATACGTAAAACTTTGGGGGCATCTCTGGGGAACTTTAACCCATCCTCCTGTATCTGCAGTTACGGTGAGATAGAGCATCTTACAGTTAGAGCCCTGTCCGATTTGAATCCGGGCCCGCCGCTATGCCGGGGCTGTGTAGACCTCAAGTCTCACCTTCTTTCTGTATAACACATGTGACCAAATGTGCAGCTCAGTTTTCATACCATGCAGCTCCTATGCCATCTGTGTATTCCCACAAAGCACCGCAGTCCCCCAGGATCCCCGGGGCAGCAGGTAGGAGGTCATCTATCAGCTCCGCACACGTGAACAGGATCCTCTCTGCTTCAGCTTTAAAAGTCTGCCTTCCATACATGGAGGAGGAGCAGGAGGAGGGAGAGAGGAAAGGGGGAGAAGTAAAGGAGAAGCATGGGCCAGAGAGGAGGAAAAAGAGGAGGAGGAAAAGGAGGAGGGAAGAGGGAGGAAAGAGGAGAAAACCTAAGAGGCTGGAGGAGGGAAAGGGGAGGATGGAGAAAGGAGGAGACAGGATCAGAACCAGAAGCAATGACAGCCAGAGCAGGAAGGGGGTGCCATGGGGGCACAGGGGCACAGGGGCACAGATGGCTCAGCGGGTGAAGACACCTCCTGCCATGCCTGACAATCTGAGTTCGACCCCCAGGACCCACCTGGTGGGAGCAGAGAACTGACGACTACTACAAGTTGTCCTCTGACTGCCGCACACGCGCACACGCTCAATTATGATTTTTAAAAGAAGAAGAGGAGGAGGAGGAGGAGGAAGGGGAGGTGACAAACATCCACTGAACACAAAGCACCAGCCAGATCTGCCCCAAGAGCTGCTCCAGCTTAGGGTCCCCTGTCCTGGCTTACCTTGTCACGGAGAATGATTTGCGGTGTTCTCACTTTACAAATGAGGCAGCCTTAATTCAAAACTTTGCCGTGGACAGAACCGGAGCGGGTGCCCACAGACCTCTGACCTCAGCGCCCACGTGCTGGCCTTACCATATTACCCGTCAACGTGCACTCTCCTCGTGTTCAAGGTAGAGATACTGAACCGTGGTCTGCAGAGGGAGGTGAACTGTGCGTGGACGTGTTGGGGATGAAGTTCACCATGTGCAGTTTCCCCAGGACGGTGTATGATCCAGTCAGTCCTGGAGCGCCACGGCTCAGTGTCCACACAGGACACGAGCTGGTGGAACAAGTGCCCCGCGGGGGAAAAGATCAACACCGTCACGCATGCACATTTGGCACCTCTCTGAGAGCAGAGAGGGATGACCAGAACAAAGGCACCCTGTCAGAAAGCTGGCTCATTCACACTGGGTAGGGCATTAGTCATTAGGCACTGGTAAGTGACCAATTTTCGATCACAGCTGTTTTGTGGCTGTATCTGAATGCGGGACATGGACTTCCAGGCACACAGCAGGAAAATCTGCAGTTTCTGGTGATGACAACCATGCTGCTGGCTGACCCTCTCAGTGAACAATCTGGACAGAGAGCATTGGCAACTTCTGACTCCTACCTGGATAGTTCAGGGAGCAAATGCCGTTTGATTTCAAGGACTGACTTCCTCGACACATGTAAATGTAGGTCGGTATCTGCCACTCTGTGAAAGCAGGAATAGCATTTGTCCAGGCTGCCAGGTATGAAGTGATGGGGGGATACCAGGGCAATGTGTGTGAATGTGGACAGCAAGGCGGACCCGTCAGAGGGAAGCCAAGAACAACAGACACTCGGGATGTGGATAGAGAGTCCCTAATCTGATGAGCATGTACCTGGGTGAGGTTAACAAGGAAGAAAAAAAAGTTAGGCTGGGAGATGGCTCAGTGGGTAAAGTACTTGCTGCTTAAGTAAAGAGAGCTGAGTTCAGATCCTCCGAGCCCACATAAATGCCAGAGGTGGAAGCATGTGCAGGAGAACTCTGAGCTCGGGGCCAATTATCCTAATACCCACAGTGGCAAACAAAGGACCTTGTCTCAAACAAGGTGGGAGGTAGGGACTGATATCCAAGGTTGCCCGCTGACCTGCAGACATGCACTGTGGCACACGCCTAACTGCCTTTATGCACACACACACACACACACACACACACACACACACACACACGCATATACACATAAAGACAAAAAGAAAAAGAATGCTTTCTCTAAGAAAGGACTAAAATTATATACAGTGGGAAGGAATCCCTGACTTACATGCTGTTGGCGAGTAGACAGGACCGTGAATATGACGCCACCTCTGCCCTTCATCTCTGAAGATCTGACTACCTCGGGGCAAGGCTGGGAGGCACTATTTCTCACTGAACTACATTCCTCAGGTAGAACCTGCTTCCCATGAAACAAACATTTCAGAGTGGCTAAAGCAGGCAGGATGGACTTGAACTAGAAATTATTGGTGGAGTCCATCTGGCCGCCAGGGGACATCTTTAATTGACACATAGGATGGTGACGAGTTACAAATGATCTGCATCAAGGAGGGGGCCAAGGAATCTGTTGAACATCCTAGGATACACATGGCGGCTTAAAAAAATGAATACCAAGCACACACAGTTACACACACAAACACACACGTATACACATGACAACTTACCAACTACAAACACCATGCACACACACACACACACACACACATACACAAACACACATACACACACAAACACACATACACAAACACACATACACACATACACAAACACACATACACATACACACACTCACATAGCAAAGAAAGAGGAAGCCAAAACATCCCTAGCACTAAACTGAGAAGCCACAAATTAGAGAACATTTCTTCCTATTCTGGGTTTACTCTTTTTGTGCCATGTGATGGTGGGGGGGTTAATTCCTTAACCCAGCTAAACCTGAGCACAAGAAGCGTCCCCTGCAATCCCAGTGCAGGACACAGGGGAAAAAGCCAAGAATGGCTTAGTGGAATTCCCGCAAGCAAGGTGTGCCTGGCAGAGGTGGGAAAGGCAAGCTAACTGTTCAACGAAAAGATGAGGCTTCAAGTTCTCAGAGTCCTCATTCGGAGAGCTCACTGAAGCCAAAGCCAGTGAATGCATAAAAGAAAAGTCCATCTTAACTTTCCCTCTTCAGGCTAAAGCTGATACATCTGAAATGAGGACCCACAGAGCCTATTTGTAACATACGTGCTCAAGATCCTCAGAATAAAAAGAAATACTCATATTTATCCATGGGTGTGCGTATAAAATATCCTGTCTAAATGCATATAGCCCTTTTGATCACAAAGGAAATACATTTTTGCATAAAGATCTTGGAGAACAGTCGGGTAGATTAGATGTTGGTTGCAGAAAGTTGAAGGTTTTAAAAATGAAACCAGAGCAGATAACATGAGCTTTACATGGATAGTTATGTGAACAGTTATCTGACCAACTCCAAATCTGTAGCTGCATTTGAAAGCCTGGACAGGGAGGGCCAGGTGCAAGCCACGCAAGATAGGCTCTGTCTAAACATTACAGGGGGAAAACCAGAATGGCAGGTGTTTGTGGAGAAATGAAAATAAGATTTGAATTCGTGAGAATCAGATTAAATCTAAAATACGCCTTGAAGAAGCAGCCAAGGCGTCATCGTCCCTTCCAGGTAGACAACACAGCCTCTCCTCCAGGACCGAGTACTGTGGCTATGCTCAGACACAGGCTCAGTGTCAACAGAAGCATGAGCAATGTGTCCTATTGGCTTTAGACTAGCCTGAAAGCAGGCCACAGCCATACTAAACCTCCCTGGGGGGCGGTGTGGGGAGACTCCAGGTCACCAGACACTCCTTCAATAGGGACTCCTTCTGAGGAAAATCCCCAACGTCTTCTTGATGACTTCTGATTCAAAGATTATCACGGGGGCTTCCAGATCCTTGTTGAAACTGAAGAGTAATAGTGACCCCTTTGCAACTGGAGATTTCCATACCCCTTCAAGTTAGGGGCTTTCAAGGCATCCTTGGGCATGAGCCCAGACCCCAGGTTACTATTCTCTGGGCCAACACTGTGGTGCTTCATGTAGCTAAGAAGAGAACAATCTTGCCCCAGAAGCGGCCTCTGTGTGTGCACAACATGAATGTTATGCTGGGCTCCTGGGGGTGGGGGAGGGGCTGCCTCTATGTAGGAAGGGTGATAACAAGCTCCGTCTTCCTTTCAATGGTAAGTTCCCTTTGGGATTGGCCCACTGACTGGCCCGATGGCCTCTCTTTACAGCCCACAGACATTTATTTGGGGAGGAATCTCATCTATGCTCTCTCCCAGCAGACCTCGGCCTGATCCACTGCAGACTGTCATACAATGTCAGGAACACTGTGATATGAAGGATTTTTAGGTAACTAACTCCTGGGATGAAGGACTGGGACTTTAGATACTATTTCCTCCAAAGTTTCTTAAATTTCTATGATGCGCATTCCTCTGCCACACACACACACACCTTCCTCCTGGCCACCTGACAGCATCTTCATTCCCACATCAGTGATAGCTCTCATAGAAGAAAGCGTAAGCCTCACGGAGCTGCAGCTCCAAGCAGAACCACGTGACCTGTAAACTTCACGATCATATAGCAAGGAGCAAGAAGTCCAAACAAGTGCCCCATAGGCAATGAAATGGTAGAGATGGCTGTCGCCAATGAAGCCAATAAGGAGTAGGCAGTTCTGGGAGTTGCCAGAAGGGAGCTGACCCTATTCTGGACCTGAGGGCTAAATTTAAGAATAAGAATAGTTGAGGCCAATAAGATGGCTAAGCTGGCACAGGCACTTGCTGCCAAACCTGAAGACCTGAGTTCAATCCCTGAGACCCAGGAGGAGAAAACCAATGCCTGCAAAGGAGTTATCCTCTGACCTCCACACCCACGCACGCACGCGCGCGCGCGCGCGCGTACGCGCACACACACACACACACACACACACACACACACACACACACACGTGCCTATACAGGATCACACAAAGTAAATGAAATGCATTAGAAAAAAAAAAGAGTACTCACTGTTGAAGACCCCATGAACCACGCAGCTCCAGCTTGACGAGGCTGGAAGAGTGGTGGTTTCTAAGAGGCTGAACGACCTCCTTACAACAACGGCAGACTCAGTCAATTCCTGAGCTACGAAAAATTTCACCTCCCTGTATTAGAGGTACAGTTCTGATAATCACACTCAAGTCCATGGGAACCTGTGATGCTGGCCTGTACCTAAGAGAACATAGCAAAGGCAATCCCTTGGCTTCCCTGAGAACACTGTAGGGGAAGGTCAGAGCCAGGGAACCTGAAGAAGACACTGGAAAGTGCTCTTCCTGCAACCCTCAAACTCAAGGACTCAGGAAAGAAAACAACCAAGAGATGGTAGAACAGAGGTGAGCAGAGGTGAGTAGATTGAAGCCGGGGACAGGCACAAGGCACGGGAAGATGGACTGAGATTGGGTGGTTCAGGGCCATTGGGATACCAGGCATCCCAGGAGAGAGAGGGAAGTTATGGATGGGTACAGAGAATTTCAGGATCTGTACATGTGTGTGTGCACGAGAGAGAGAGAGAGAGAGAGAGAGAGAGAGAGAGAGAGAGAGAGAGAGAGAGAGAGAGAGAGAGAATGTGGAGACACCTTTATTGACCTCACCATGGTCAAGTTCTTCCTTTCAATGGACTTTAAGAGCAAATAGTAACAGGGCCTTCCATTGTCCACATTAGAAGAGGATTCTCCTAAACTCTTCCCAATGACACCTAAACTAGGAAGTGACTTCTGAACATGTGGACCAGGCCCCAGGGCAATTTCCAAAACACAGCTTAGCATGCACTTTTAAATCTCTCGGTCTACAGGAAACATATCTCACTGATGATCAGAATGTGCATAAACTCTCTGAAACCTCAGCCCTACGCTCCCATCTCTCAGGGACTCCATTTGCAGACTGAGTCTGTGAAATTGAATTATTTCTCCTAGAATTGAGAGAAAAGGGAAGTGGATATTAATCTATTTAAAAAAAAAAAACTTCCCAGAGTGCCCCTGTGGTAGAGCCTATCACTAAGCCCCAGGTGACAACATCCCACCAAAGTTGGACATAAGCGTCCCTGATTCTGGCTTCATTCCAAAAGGAACTTGACTTTCTACTGAAGAACATCTGTCCCCAACTTCCAACTTCCAGACCCCTTCCTCTCCCTGAGTCAGTAGAAGAAACAGGACCCCATGCCGGCATCCAGACCTGTGTCCCCGCCTCTGTGGATCAGGTCTTATAGGCACAGCACATCCAGGGAGACTCCCTGGACAAATGTGGGTGGGCTGCTTACACTGACCTTCCTTTAAAACCCATAGCCGGGATACAAGCCTGGTGCCCGTTCCTTGACACGTTGGCCCCTGAAGTGAAGGTTGAATTTTGAAACTCGAAACTGAGCTGCGAGTTTTGTCTTTATGAATTTCTCTGAGAACTCTGCTAGTGAGAGGCGTTAACATGAAAAGAAGCCGTCTCAGATCACACGTCCGGATTGCCAGTCTTTGGTGGCGCTGGGCACATAGTCACAGTCTGCAGTGTCAGAAACACGGAAACAGGCGTCTGTCTTTCCACACTATTTACTGCATGATAAATTCACAAGCTATATCATCTTCTTGAGCTTTACTCTCCCAATACTCTTGATTTCACTGGGGTAGTTGTGGCCACTACAGTCACAGGCTCTTTGATAATATTTCTTACATATATATGTTACATACTTACATTATATGTTATTGCTCACGATCTTAATTACTAATGTTAAATCGCAGATCACACATTACCTGTTCCATAGTGACGGACATTGGTTTACAAGATGACCAAGGAAGGGTTAGGGAACCTACAGGGTTCAAAGAGCCCTTGATAAAACCGAGAATAGAGAGTCTGTGCAGGTGCTCAGATAAGATGTTAACAAAACAAATCCAGGTGCAGAGTTGACTCAAGGCCCGGAGCTGGTTCAGGATGATTCCAAAGTGGAATTCAAAGAGACTTTATCAGGCAGGGAGATCACAGTGTGCCGAAGCACTAAATACAGGGTTGGGAGTTAATTATCGATCTGTCCCATATGTCCACACTGGGTGGGTTGATGGTGCGTTGGTGAAGGCTGCCACAGCCCACTGTTAGGTGCTCCTCTTTTCATATGTCCCACGGGAAGGGTAGCACCATTCACTGGTCTGGTGTGTTTGGTGAGTTCACAGGCCTGGTTCCCCTCCTGTAATTTCCATGCACACATGTGCTCCTGTGTTAAGTTCATAGGTGGTGGTGATATTCTATAAGTTACTTATCAGTCTATATATCATGGCTTACTCTGGGCAAAGAGTGGCTATCTACTTTCAAACATAATACTCCAAATCATTCCATCATAGCAGTTTCACTCAAAATGTGTCTCCTAAGGCAGGGCCTGGAGAAAACTGCTCTTCCATATACCATAGGCAGTAATTGTGCAGGACACGGTCTAAGCCCCATGTGTATTAGATTGTCTTAAATTTTGTATTTATTTTTTCTGTGCTATAATGATGTTCACATGTGGAAGTTGGAGAACATTCTAATTTCTGTGAGTTCCTGGGATGATTTGAGGAGTTGGTATGACCAAAGCTCAGACTTCAGTGAAAACCTCGGGCAGTTCTATGGATATTATTACTTCATTGCTCTGCCCCTCTAAACTGCCATTTTCACACCCACCCAATGGGCCACAGTTACTTACCCCTCTCTGTGAGGAGAGAGACCATGCTGCCAGGTACCAGAATTAGCAAGCAATGTAGGAAGTCATTCTCTTCCTTTCCGCATTTTCTCAGTCTCCCCACTCACTCACCCCACTGCATCGTTTCCATGAGACTCTCGGGAAATAATTGATATTGTGTGTGTTGGTTGGGCAGCGTTCCTTTCTCGCTTGGATTGTATCTGAAGATTTAGCAAATCCTCCTAAACTTGCACCATATTTTTAACCCCAAGGCCTTGCCCAGCCTCCGGGGGATTTCCTGAGTCATTTACAGAGAATAGCCTTGAAGAGCTGTCATTACCCAGATCCAGGCCCATTTCTATGACCCTCCTCACACATGCAGCCCTTGTCATTCAGTATCTGTCTCTGTGTAAGGACAGACAAGAGTCACCCCCACAGGAACAGCCACCATGCATCCTTCCCCATGCTTCAGAAACTCGCAGGATCTCCGGTCCATCCCGCCCTGCTAACTACCGAGCAAATGCACACTCCGACAATTACTCTTCCCATCATGCCCCTCACCGGCTCCACTCAAGATTCCGGTCCCAAGAACCTTAGGCCCAGCTCCAACGACACCTCTTTAGACATCACATCTCACTTAGTTACAGCACTTATGAATTTTCTCATTGCCATAGACAAAAGAACTTTAGGAAGGCAGACTTTGTTTGGCTCACAGCTTGAGGGTACAGTCCATCGTGAAGGTACAATCTTGGCAGCAGGATTGTGAGGCAGTTGCTGAGGTCGCATCCACAGTCAGGAAGCAAAAACGTGCATGCTGGCTCTCAGCCTGCTTTCATCTGTGTGTTTAGTTCAGGATCTCAGTCCATGGACCGGTGCTGCCCACGTTTATGTCTGTGGCCATGTGACCATCTCCTCTGAGATCCAAAAATTCCACCCTGCAGGGGAGCTCGGTGAGCCCCGAGGTGAACAACAAAAACAGCTTCAAGAACTCCCTGAAACTGACCAGATTTGCTGGGCCCCTCCCTGCCAGGGTCAGCAGAGCCCAGCTGCCAAGAAGACTTTCAGACAAAAAGATCTGCCTAGAAGACGTTTAGACCAGCGGAGGCACCTGGAAAGGACACACTCTCCGACCTGGTGAGCTGCGTGCATGCTCTGCAGTATGCTCCAGATTCCCAGCTCCCACCCTTGCTGGGGTGGGCCTTGGTGATGCCGCTGTCTTTGAATCATTTCTGCTTCTGTACATAACCCCCTCACCCATATTCCTGTAAGTCATTCCAATGAAACCCACTGGTCTACCAAATCGGACTTAAGTGCTATTCAGACCTTGGTCTGTCATGGGCTCCCTATCTGGGGTGAAAAAAGTGAGTTTGTTTTGTCTCCCCAGAAAAAGTTTTGGCACACAACAGTTATCTTCCCATCCCAGTTACCCAAATCCAGAAATTCCCTCACAGTTGTATCCAATGGTTATCTCCAAAAGATGAGTCTAGACCTGGCACTTAACATTGATATTAACCATCACCGTTGAAATGGGCCCTTCTCATTGTTTCCTCTCACAGAAGTAGACTCCACCTCTCCCAGACCCTGGCTTCTCTGGGCCTTCAGCCCCATATCTTCTCTACCTTGATAAGCTGTAGGTCATCAAAGGTGTGTGGCTTGTCTCTGTGGCCCTGTAGGACTCACATGGCATTTTAAGATGGCTTTAACGTTTGATGCCACCGCTGCGCCGCCGCCGCCGCCGCCGCACCTCAATAAGCATATCTTAAATCTTAAAAACAAACCACTCAGTTTTTAGAAAAATTAATTTCCTGGTAATGTATACCACAAGCATAGTAACAGATGTCCCATGGATATAGTAACATGCATGCTCATTAACTATATATAAATTCAATTATCTTTAATTTGCATCCAAATCCAATAGCTCATTCCAGCACAGTTCTTGGCCATTCCTGATGTCCAACCTCTACTTCAGACATAGAAAGGGGCTGGAGGCTGAGGATATAAGGTGTGGACTTCTACTGAAAGCATGATTCATGATTTCCTTTCTCAATGATAGTTTAGTTTGCTTTTTAATGTATGTGTATGAGTGTTTTACCTGCAAGTATGTCTCTGCACCCTGTGCATGTCCAGTACCTGCAGAGGTCAAAAGATGTCATTGGTTCCCCTGGAAGTGGAGATGTGAGCCACCGTGTAGGTGCTGGGAACCAAAGCCAGGTCCCCTGCAAGAATAGCAGTGCTTTTAACCATCGAGACACCTCTCTAGCCCCGTCGCAGTGATAATTTAAAAGCGATGTTGAGCTTCTATGATGAAATGGATGTGAATTTTAAAGTGTCTGCAAAATAAAAGTAGCCTTGTCCACACAGATAAAATGGTTGGGAAAATTTTGTTAATGAATGTTTTTGACAGTTTCATAGATGATCACTATAGTTACATCATTTCTATCCTTCCTCCTCCCCATTATAATTCCTTCTGTCTCCACCTCTTCCTTTCCTACTCAAACTCTTAACTGCTTCTTCTCTGGTCATGTTTTACACACGCAGTCACACACTCACACACACACACACACACACTTTCACACACACACATACATGCACACACACTCACTCACATACATGCACACATACACACATTTACCCTGCTGTCCATTTAGTCTTGCTTGTGGTGTGTGTGTGTGTGTGTGTGTGTGTGTGTGTGTGTGTGTGTGGTGTTTAGGAATAATCACGTGGGATTGGATAACCTATCAGGGAGCTCATCCCTAGGAAAGACTTATTCTTCTCTCAGCAATTATTCATGCATGCAGCTCTTCATCCAGGAGTGCCATCTTGTGAGATGTTTTTCCCATTCAATACTTTTATAACAAAGTAAATGGTTATCTGGGAATGGCCAGCATTTCTTAGACACTTTCTGATGGAGCTCTTATTCTGAGAGTTATTGGGATCTTAAATGAAGTCAGTGACCATAAAGTGAGCATGCACATTGCACTTAAAACATGTAGTGACCGGGCATGACGACACATGCTTTTAATTCTAGCTCTTAGGAGGCAGAAGCAGACTGATCTCAGTGATCTAGGCCAGCCTGGTCCACAGATCAAGTTCCAGGACAGCCAGGGTGGTTACACAAAGAAACCCTGTCTCAAGAAACAAAAAAAGAAATATAATAATAATAATAGTAATAATGTATTATATATTATAAAAATGTAGTGAATGTTGTACTGGGGAGTAGTGGTTTTCCCACAGCAACTGAGCTAATAAAACACATTTAATCAATCATGAGGACTAGATACTTTGACAGAATGAACACATTTTATTATAAGGACTCCTGGATCACCCTCCAGCCCCGACCTGAAAAGATGGCTCTGTGGATTTTACAGGAGGAAGAAGTAGTATCTGAGGCAGATTGAGATACTTGCACCAAATCCCACCAGTGAAAGCCACAGAAAGAAGATCTGAGCACAGCGGTGTCTTCCCTGTTTTTCTGTCATACTAGCCGGCCTTCCTAATCAAATCCTTGAACTCAAACCCAGCAGAGATGTTATTTGTAGTATGTGAAAGCTAGCTCACCATACCTTACACTGTCTCCAGGTCCACCCTAGTAAAGAACACAGGGATGCTGTCTTCTCCCATGAGCTTCTGATGTGAGAGGGAAGATCAGAAGCTGCCTCCCGCCTCCCGGTAAGTAAACCTGTCGACTAGCGTCCAAGTGCAGCCACATCACTGATCAGGCCATCACAGAACCTGAGTATGGCAAGAAAGCAGTCTTGTATGCACCCACTTCAGAGATGCCTGCTCTGTGCGTGGGGTGGGGGAGCACTTCCCCACCAACCCTGCTTCCTGAATGGCTGATGTCAGCAGCAGCAAGAAGACAACCAGGCATGGTCGGACTTGGGAGGAAATAATTGCCCTCCAGATCTTGTCTGTCCATGGGACCTGCTCCTGCGTTCTTCCCTTTGGTGAGTTTTCCACATCTGCTGTTTAAATAGAACAGGGCAGAGGGCGGCACAATTTTTATGAAGAACATAAAAGAATTTGGAGAAACCGCTGTCCCCCAGATATCCACTGCTTGGGTAGGGATCTGCCTGCTGTGTTGAGGAAGCAGGAGACATGCTACTCCAGCAACAAGAGATGGAAAACCAACCACAGAAGGAAGCCCTGGGGACCCCACTGGTATATGCTAAAATACTATTAGGGGCCACATTTTACAGTAGGTGGGATTTTCATAATCGTTTCCCGTGGAGCTGTCTAAGATGTGGAAAAGGTGTTTCTACCTCATTTGGTGACATGTTCAAGCAATAAAAATATATCAATAAGTAAAATTTTAAAATTAAAAAAAAAACCATTAAACCAACTCATGCATCCCTCTGCCAGCATCCTTGTAGATTTTCTAAGCTGACTTTTTAATGAAATGAGTGACCACTGACATCCTGGAAAATCACACCACTGTCTAGCCAAAAGTCACAAGAAAAATGTGTCCCCATTTCCAGCCCAACCAGGGCATTATGGAATGGATAGTGCCAAGAAAAGGCATTCTTCATAAAGCAATCTCTATGTGTTAACACTCCCATCCTTCAGAGCCAAGCTGGGGATGAACTCTATGGGGCCTTGGGTCTGTCAGGAGTGGCTACCACAGGGCCACCAGGTGGTCAGATGGTTTCCATGCTGGGAACATGGCCTGAAGGGCAGTGCCAGGCCAATAAAGAAATCTCACCAAACCCAGGTCAGTTTCTCCACTCCAGTTCCAACCCCCATTGAGGCTTTGGTAATGGTCATGCCTACGAGGCGCGGCTGAGAGAGGACACTGAAGACCTGAGTTCTGGATGCAGGGGCTCTCTTGGTTCCTGGACCCTGGACGCTGGAGGTAGACCGAGCAGAGTTCCCCGGAAAACACCGCCGGACTGTGATACACCTTTCCCAGACCCTGCAACCTACCTATCCCCCCTTCACTTGTAAGTTATACCACTAAATAAACCACCCTTTTAACTACATGGAGTGGCCTTAATAATTTCACCAATACTCCACCAACAAACTCTGAGAAGAGGGCTAAGTAGTCTGAGATGCCAGCATCTCCTGGAAACATGTAAAGCACACTGTCCCTCAGGCATCCTCACAACCACTGAAGTCTGCTGTACCTCTTCATGGACCTCCAGAGTCCTCCTGAATGCAACAATGAATTAGAGGAGCTGGTCAGGCCACAAGAAAAATGATAATATAGGGAGCTTCCTCTACTTCATCCTCTTTCCTCTAGAGACTGGACACACATGGACCATTTGATGTGATGTGCCATGCGCAGAGAAAGCTGGACATTTTCTTCTTGAGAACCTCAGAAGAGCTCCAGTGGATAGAGACTACGGGGAGACACTGACCACCATTCAGGGAAATGTGCAGAAAATTTAAGACTTTTTCAGACCTCAGATCTTCTTATTTCCTAGTGAGATCACCCACTCTTCAAAGAGTTATCAAACATAACTTTCATACAAGTAGAAAGCAAGCACCAAAGATCAGCTCGTTGATACTGAGGAGGCCGCGGGAGTGTTCACAGGGAATCTGAGGAACCGAGTGTTTATTGACATGTATCCATGGGGTGTCAGGAATAAATTTCCAGTCAGATAAATAACGGTGAACGTCTAGAGGGCCTCCCAACATACTCCTCGGGTGTTGTTTTTCCTGCTGAGTGGAATCCATTTACATCTTTACTGGATGAAGATCTCCAGGACAGCCTCTGCCAACAGAGCCGCAGAACACAATGACTTGTCAACAGTCAGTCCATCAAGGGACAAGGCCAGCCTTGCATGGAAAGCCACTTAGCTTTTTCATATTCTAGTGTCATTGGACTGCTGGGACAAACACGCTAACCAAAAGCTGCTTACAGGAGAAAAGGACTTATTTCATCTGTGACTTCCATGGTGCGGCCCATCACTGAGTGAAGTCCAGGCAGGAACCCAAAAGACGGTATGGCTTGCTTTTCCATGAAGTATCTCCTCCAACCAGGTAACTCACTCACAGCCACGGAAGTACAGCAGAAACCAGAGAGGAATGATGCTTGCTAGCTCACTCAAACACTCACTGTCTTAGGCAGGGTTTCTATGGCTCTGGTGAAACACCATGACCAAAAGCAAACTGTGGAGGAAAGGGCTTATTTGACTCACACTTCCACATCATAATCCATCGCTAAAGGAAGTCAGGACAGGAACTCAAACAGGGCAGGAACCTGGAGGTAGGAGCTGATGCAGAGGTGAGGCCATCGACAGGTACTGCTTACTGGCTTGCTCCCCATGGCTTGCTCAGCCTGCTTTCTTATAGAACCCAGAACCATCAGCCCAGGGACGGCACCACCCACAACTAGCTGGGCCCTCCTCTGAAGCTGGAGGGCTTCTCTCCAGGTTCCCCAAGTCCCGCAGTCCCACAATCCACTTATAAAATAATCACTCAGACGCTTATATCACTTATAAACTGTATGGCCGTGGCAGGCTTCCTGCTAACTGTTCTTTTATCTTAAATTAACCCATTTTTATAAATCTATACCTTGCCACGTGGCTGGTGGCTTACCGGCGTCTTTACAGGTTGCCTCTCCTGGCGGTGGCTGCAGTGTCTCTCCTCCTTCTTCCTGTTTCCCCAATTCTCCTCTCTCTTTGTCCCGCCTATACTTCCTGTCTGGTCACTGGCCATCAGTGTTTTATTTATATAGAGTGATATCCACAGCACTCCTCCGTCAATTGCCAATTAAGAAAATGCCCTGTAGGCTGCCTGTAGCCTGGTTTTATTGAGACATCTTCTCAATTGAGGCTCCCTCCTCTACAGTGACTTTCACTTGTGTCAAATTGATATAAAACTAGCCAGCACATTCATGTTTAGCTAGCCTTCTTACACAGCCCGAGACCACCTGTCTAGGAAATAACACCATCCACAAGGGGCTGGGTCTTTCCACATCAGTTAACAAGACAGACCCAAGGTCATGCTCACAGGCCTATTTGGGAGGGAACAATCACTCTATTGAGACTCTCAGATGATTCAAAGCTGAGTCAATTAAAGAGTTAAAGCTAATTACAGCATCCACGTTCCACACTTTTTATTTTTTATCTTTTAATACTATGAAGCTTTCCAAGATCTCCTTTTTGAGATTATCAGACTGAAGTATCTGAGAATAAGCTACATAAGGCAAATCAGATTCTACTAATGTCACTCACACTCACACACACTCACACACACACACACACACACACACGAGAAAAAATGTAGAAATTCCTCTTATGGAATGAAGCTCCTGAGTAAGCTTGCATCATATTTAGTCAAGTTACAAAAATCTGTCCGTGGGTTGGCGGGCGGCACATGGGTCAAGGGCTAATTCCTCCCCTCCCAACACCATTGGAAATAGAGTCCCCCGGGAAAGCATCATTTTGCTGACACCCTTGGCAGCTGTTCTTAGCTGTGGGTTAAATTCCTTTTGGGGTCACATACCAGATACCTTGTATATTCGATATTTACGTTACGATTCAAAACAGTAGCAAAATTACAGTTATGAAGTAGCAACAAAATAATTTTGTAGTTGGGGGTCACCGCATGAGGAACTGTCCTAAAGGGCTGCAGCCTTAGGAAGGTTGTCAACCAGTGTGACTAGTGAATGAAGGATTTGTTGTACTGATATTCCTTTAGTCTGTAAAGGAAACCATCCTAGTCACATCATGTGCCGTCAACTTGCTCAAAGGGACTGGGTCTTCTTTCATTAAAAACAACATCAAAAAAGGTTAGGTTCTGAAACACTGGGCTGTTTTCTAAATATTCTTCATTATCTCCTGCTTCAGAAGAGAAGTGTTCCCTTCAAGTCAGGACCGATCAGGAAACTGACTTTACAGATGACGTTTAGCCCTCCCTCCCATGCTGGCCCAGTGAGGAGACTCATGAGGGCTGGTATGTGATAGTAAAACACAAATAATTCTTACATGTGGTACGAGGTGACCAACTGCTGGGCATGTGCCTGCCCAGTTCCCAGCTCTGGCGATCCTGCAGCATCCGTCTGTCTAGGGTATACCACCTTCCTGGCCTGAATCCCAGCTTCATGAGAACCAGAGGATGCCTCAGGGCACAGTCCTCCCTCTCAGCTCGTTCACTGGATGGACAATGAACAAGTGTGATTTTGGCTTTCCACCGGTCCTCAGTTCCCCTCCTGGGTCCACGAGCAACCTGGTGAGCAGTCTGACTCACTAGGCAATCAGCAGCTTTGCACTGCACACTCTGTCCAGCTCTGGGAATGGAAACAGCGGAGGCTATTAGCTACATATCTTTAGACCCAGAAGGTTCATATCGCAAAGAGATTTCCAAGCCCTGATTGCATTTGGATTGAGGCACATGAGCAAACTAGATTTCGAGGTCTGACTCAAGAATGTTGATGATCTACTACAGCTTGTCATAAAGAGGCTTTTAGCCTTTACCATGATTTCGGGCAAGACCCCCTGAATTGGAGCCTTAAGTCCAAAATCGCTGTGCAGAGGAAGTGCCCTTCAATCATTTCAGAGAATGTCTTGATTGCTGGAAATACCATCTTACTCATTCCATGTGTTTCCACATCTCAGTTTGCTTGTCGCCATAAGCCTACCTAATTATACCATGGGGCATCTGTGGATGTATTTCTAACATGGGGGGAAATGTCAATAAATCTAACTGGTTGGCTGGAGATGCCATCATAGCTTCAGGATTTTTTCCCCAATATTAAAAGAAAAAAAAGTAAGTTTAATAATATTTAAACTGTTTCAATGACCCTTTTCCTGTTTCTAAGCAGAGAGAACTTTATTTGTATATAATACTTAAGTTCTGTGGAGTCATGCCTGCCCTGGCCTGGCATCTTGAAGCCCTCCACTCAGATGGAAACTGATACTTTTAAGGTTGTAAAAAGTTCTGCCAGGGGTGATCAGTACCAGGATACCCAGGATCCCTAATGACATCCTACCAGAAGTTAGGTAAGGCATTGGTCAAGTCTGAGGCCTCTGGAGGGCCTCGGAAGTGTGCTGCGGGGAAGTGCCTGGGTCGAGGTGATGAGAGCCTTCTGGTGACTGTTTTCTACATTTCTCACATACTTCTGGCTTTGTGGAAGCACACCCCTTCTCTTTACACGCACATCTGTTTCCCGTGTTAGAACACAAACAGATCCAAAGCGTGTGCGCCAGCCCCTGCCTGTGCTTGCATGCAGAGAGGATTTGGATGCGCTGCAGTCACACGGACCCATAGTGCCGCAGAGCGTGTCCCCTCCAGTGGAGCACACAAAAGCACCACGCCGGTGCCTCCTAAGAGCATACAAGGAAGGGGCCATCAGAGGAGCCCTCTCCTTTCTGTGAGGAGCTCAGAGTAATGCCACCATGTTGTCACATTTAGCCAGGAGCAAAGACTCAGAAGGGAAGGTGGTAGGATCGTGCTGGAACCATGTTCTTTATTTAGCTTCTATTCTCTCTCACCCATGATCCACACACAGGTGCACACGCACGCATGCACGCACACACGTGAGCTGCATGTGCAATGCTGTAAACAGATGGCTGAGGAAGGGAAAGGCTAGCTTGAACCAAGAGGATTCTGGGAGACTGTGGGTTCTACATGGAAATTCTTCAGAGTGGGTGAGTGTTGTATGGCTTGTCTTGGGGACATATGTACAAATATTTATTCAGTCCAGACGGGGCACTGAAGACAGACTCAAAAAACAAACAAACAAACAAACAACTCCATCCAAGTCTAACTTAGTGAACCAGTGTTGTGGAATATTACTTTAACCATGTAAATATGCATTATATTTGTTTATATTGCATTTGTTAACTAGGCAAATTTGTGTTACATTTGCTTAAATTGCATTTGTTTAATTATCTAAAGAGGTGTTGCTGTTTTACCTTGCCTGCCTAAGACATCTGATTGATCTAATAAAAAGCTAAATGGCAAATAGCGAGGCAGTAGAGCGATGGGTGGGGCTGGCGGGCAGAGAGAATAAGTAGGAGGGAGAAGAGAAAGCAAGGGAGAAAGAGAGGAAGTGGCCGGGGACCAGCCAGCCAGACTCGGAATGAGGACATACAAAAATGAAAGAAAGGGAAAAAGCCCTGAGGCAAAACAAAGATGAAGAGAAACAGGTTAACTTAAGTTATAAGAGCTGGTGGGATAAGCTAAGGCCAAGCATGCATAACTAATAATAAGTCTCTGTGCAATGATTTGGGAGCTGGCTGGTGGCCCAAAATAAAGCCTGCTGCAAACCAGGGAGTTTACTAGGGTTACATATAAAAGTGTAGGTGAGGAGCTACTGACAGAAACATGGCTGACTCACAGTTGCATCACCAAAAAACCTCATCTCCATCACTGGAAACAATTATGGAAGCTCTTATCACTGGCAATCCCTGCATAATTTGCCTGTAGCCTGGTTGACCTGGCTGGGAGGCAGGGTGTGTGTGTGTGTGTGTGTGTGTGTGTGTGTGTGTGTGTGTGTGTGTGTGTGTGTGTGTTGGGGCTGGAATGTATACTCCTCAGCAATTGTTATTGCTTATATAACAATATAAGGGGATGTGTGAATCTTGTAATTTTCAGGAGCCTCCTGAGCCTTGCACGTTGTATTTACTTTCTGATTCTCATGACCTTCTGTACTCTCTTTAGGAAAGAAGATTTTCACTGGGAAGAAATAGCTTCAGGGCAATGAGGAGTGTGATCTAGCTAAATATGGATAACTCTTGGGCTGCAGACCTTCTAAAATGGAGGCTAAGTAGAGATATCTAAGTGTTGTCCTTCAATTAACAGATTAGATGGGGCTTGACCTAGATCTGAAGGGCTTGAAGACAAATGTTTATATGTGATGAAAGAAGTGATAGATATAGTCAGAGGAATGGAAATGTTTATATGTGATGAAAGAAGTGATAGATATAGTCAGAGGAATGGAAGGGCTAGTGGGAAGATTGGGGAGATACTCTTACAGTGCTGTGAGAGAACTCTAGGTAGAGATTCATAGATTCTGGGAAAACCCTGCAACTAATCCAGACATTCATTACCAAGATGACATGGCTGTGGTAGGCTGCGTCCTATTCTTTCCTGGTCATATACCCCCTTTGAAGAGAATGTGACTAGGGGTCAGAAGGATCATGAGTACACAGCTAGGCTACTTCTTAGAGTAAAAGGAAGGGTAAAAGGGAGGGTCTCTTTTGAGCGTGTGTGTGTGTGTGTGTGTGTGTGTGTGTGTGTGTGTGTGTATGTGTGTAATGTATATGTATGCATTTATGTGGCATATGTGTATGGTGTTTGTGTGTGTAGGGTATATATGTACATATGTGGTATATGTGTATGTGTGTCGGGGGGTGGTATTTATATGAGGTATGCCCATGTATGTGCAGGTTCTGTGTCTGTGTACATGGACACAGAGTCCAGAGGAGGATTTGGGGTGTCCTTCCCTATCACTCTCTGCATCATTCCATTGAAACAAGGACTCTCACTGAATCTAGAGCTAGGCTGGCAGCCAGCAGGCCAGCATTCCTCCTGTCACCACTCCCCACAGCAGTGGGGTTACAGGAGTATGTGGCCACACTCAACTTTTACATGAGTGTTGGGGATTTGAACTCAGGTCCTCAAGTGCTGTGGATACCATTCTATATAAATAAAACACTGATGGCCAGTGACCAGACAGGAAGTATAGGTGGGACAAGGAGAGAGGAGAATTGGGGAAACAGGAAGAAGGAAGGAGGGACACTGCAGCCACGGCCAGGACAAGCAGCATGTAAAGACGCCGGTAAGCCACCAGCTATGTGGCAAGGTATAGATTTATAGAAATGGGTTAATTTAAGATATAAGAACAGTTAGCAAGAAACCTGCCACGGCCATACAGTTTATAAGTAATATAAGCGTCTGAGTGATTATTTTATATGTGAATTGTGGGACTGCAGGGCTTGGTGGAGCCTGAAGAGAAGCCCTCCAGCAACACTCAGGCTTGTGCAGCAAGAGTTCATACCCAGTAAGCCATCTCTACTGCCCCAAAGAGAGGAACTCTCAATGATGTTAGAACTCTGGTGGCAAATAGCTGGTCACTTTTGTTCCTAGTATGTGAGTTTGACTCAACCTTGCAGTCTCTCACTGGGGTATTTCATTGTAGGTCTTTTCTCATAGCACTATGATGTTTTGGAATCCAACAAGGGTTGTAGAGCTATTATGGATATAGAGGAATGTTGCCTAGATGTTAACAGAGTGGTGGTCTTCCTGCCTCTGTCTGTTTATTGTACAATTTGGTGAAATGCTCATAAAAATCTCTGTGCACCTAAGCCAGCTCAAGGCACTGGAACCTGGGTGTCACGTTGACTCTTGATGTGACAGTTAGTGTCTCTTTAACGGTCTCTCCCACTCTCCAGCATCTTGTGATTATTACAGAAAGGAAACGTGATTAAGAAGCAGAGCAAACACAGCTTAGAATCCCACTGGCTGTCTACTTCTCAGATGGCTGAGGAGGGAGGAGAGGCTCTTGATGGCACGTGCCTCCTTCATGCCTTAATGATGACAATGTGACCATGATTGTGTTGATAAAACATGCCAGGGGACCCATTTGTGTATAGAATAAAATATTCTCCACGGCAGTTCCCCCTCCCAGTGGGGATCAATTTGAACTGTTACACAAATTCCTTATCTATAAAATAGGCATATGCCTGAGAACCCAGGGGCTAGACATTTCTGGCTGGCTGCCAGTCTCTGCCAAACTAGAGGATACCTCCTCAATATCTCTTAACAGTAAAATGAGACCTCTACCATGTCCTGGATCCCCATGCCTGACCTTATGATTTCAATTATTCATGTTTGACTGTAGCGTAAAATACAAGGCTCTAAGGCTGGAGGGATGCTCAGTGGTTAAGAGCACCTACTGCTCTTCCAGAAGACCCATGTTCCGTTCCTTTACCCAGAACATGTGCCTCATAAGCTCCTGTAATTCCAGCTCCAGAGCCATCTGATCCTTAACTTCTGAAGGTACCTCCACTCGTGTGCATACCCCACCCCATGCATACACATGCTTAATCAAAACTAATAAAAATAAATATTCAAACAATACGGGGCACCAAGGGATTAAGGTAATTGAGAAAAGAGATAGGTACTATATTCATGTAGCCTTCATTATATTTATTAGTTATAGCTGTCAGTTCATACTGTGCCACTTCGTAACTAAACAATGTCATAGATCTACAGGGATGGAGTAGACAGTACACATGAGGGTCAACCCTATCTGAGGGTTCAGACTTCTGATGGGTGGTGATGAATCTCTCACAGGTGGAGGGATACCTGTCACTCTTCACCCCAAGGCCCCACACAGTGTTCTGTGTACTCCACTCACCCGAGGACACTTCTGGGACTCATGACGGCTCAAGGATATTTGGGGCTCATTCTTGCACAGAGTGAGGCAGACCTCTGTAAGCTACCCCTGTTGTGGGTACCTGGGAAGTAAGGGCAAGATGAACAGACATTGCTTTTGCCTTTAAGGACTTCAGTGACTACTGAGTGTGGTATAAATTAATTAATAGCACAAAAATACAATTAAGAACTTATATATGTGCTCTTCTCAAACAAAATTTTTTAAAAGATGGAATTCAGGGTTTCTTAAAAGACATTTTTTTTTTTAGTATAGAGAGTTGTAACATCTCTTCTGAAGAATTCTGTTTGTTATGGTAACCAGACTAAAGGAATAAGATTGATATATTCCAATAGAATAGGATATATAGAGGTCCTGGGTCAGGATGCTACATGGACAAGATAGCTGGTGCTCCATGAATAAGTGTGAGTGGGGTATGTGTGCACATGTGTGTACATGTGTGTGTGTGCACATGTGTGTGCATGCGTGTGTGTGCGCACATGTGTGTGCATGCGTGTGTGTGGGAAGGGGAGTGAGTAAGAATAAGGCTGAACCTATCTGAATCATACTGTGGACATGACTCAGGTTCCTTCTCCTGTGTCAAAAGCATCAGGAAACAGGCTAGATCTTCAAAAGGCTCTGTAGACTACAGCCCCTGCAGATATGACTCAGCTGGGCTGTTGTGGCACACAGGACATGTCAGCCACAGATGTCATTGGCT
This sequence comes from Peromyscus maniculatus bairdii, assembly GCF_049852395.1. Classification (NCBI taxonomy): domain Eukaryota; kingdom Metazoa; phylum Chordata; class Mammalia; order Rodentia; family Cricetidae; genus Peromyscus; species Peromyscus maniculatus. Next base: position 33,544,418 of record NC_134873.1, on the reverse strand, counting down.
CTGTGAAAACAGAAGTTCGAATTTCACAGCATTTGAATGTGTCAAAATATTCTTCTTTTGATCTCTTTCAACTGCTTGAAGATGTAGGAATCATGCCTAGCTCAGAGGCTATCTTTGCCAATTACCCCAATGTACTAAAGACGTAGCTAGGAGAGACTGTGGTAGAGAAATCTAAATACTAGCTGCTAATGGACCATCACCAACCTCTGATCTATCCAAGAGGTTACCCCATTAAGGAAAGACTTAACCCTGGCTGATTGGGTATGTAGCAGACTGGCATAAGGAATTGTTAAAAATCTGAAGGCTCATTTTCAAAGCCCACCTAAGTACAGCTATAAATGAACAGAAAACCCTCATAAAGCCCACTGGTCTGGTTACCCCCCAACTCTCTCTCTCTCTCTCTCTCTCTCTCTCTCTCTCTCTCTCTCTCTCTCTCTCTCTCTCTCTCTCTTCTCTTGCCATACCCCACCCAAATTAGAGTTTAGTCACTCATAGCCAAGCTTGCCTACAAGATCATACATCTGATATGCTTTAAAGAGTGTGTAGAACATGGAGATGAACCCACATGTTGTTTTTGAAAAGAAAAAGCCACTTTAAGCAAGATCAGGAAAGATGAAACCTGGATGACATGGAAGACTGAACCTTCCTGATTGCTAAAACAAAGGGAGGAAGCTAGCGTTTATCAGGGTTTATACATATTGTTCTCTAACTCAGTTACAGTGGCTGTTGTTCTAGGTTAATTCCTGGTCTTTCCAAATGAAACAGCTTCACTTTCATTTCTCAGAATTTTCAGTGCTCGTATTTTGAAGTGAAGATCGTTGTTTCTCACAGGGTGGATGGATGGATGGATGGATGGATGAGTGGGTAGATGATAAATGATAGGTGGATACATGGATAGATGTGCAGATGAATGGGTGGGTGGGTGGATAGATAGATCTATGAGTGGGTGAGTGAATAGTGGATGGGTATGTAGATGGATGACTGGGTAGATTGGATGGTTAGATTGGATGGATGGATGGATGGATGGATGGATGGATGGATGGATAGGTAGAAAGTAGATGGATGAATAGTTAGATAGGAGAGATGAGTGAGTGAGTAGATGGTGGATAGATATGTGAATACATGGATAGATGTTTAGATGAATGTGTGTGTGTGTGTGTGTGTGTGTGTGTAGGTGGATAGATGCATGGATAGGTAGATGGATGAATGAGTGGGTGAGTAGATGGTGGATGGATAGGAGGATACATGGATAGATGCTAGATGAATGTGTGTGTGTAGGTAAGTGGATATATGGATGGATAGGTAGATGGGTGGATGGTGGATGGACAGATGTGCAGATGTATTTGGTAGGCGAGGAGTAGATGGATGTACAGATGGATGGATTTACAGATGAATGAGTGAATGGACAGTTTTGAGCAGGGGTTTCCTCTGAGTACTGGGATTTTATGATCTGTGTAGACCTAGGGATGCTCTCGTGCCTGCTTGTGTGTAGTTCTTCCAGATGTTCAAGTGCAAAGTTGCAAATTGCATAGCTAATTAGAAACATTTGGGGACTTGAGAAAGCAAAGACTAGCCTGAGTGTCATTAAGTAGCTTGGTGATATTGAAAACGGTCTGAAAGCAAACCTGGACTTGAGCTTTGGATGTGAGCTGGGAGGCATGCCCTTGAATCTGTCACACACACACACACACACACACACACACACACACACACACACACACACACACAGAGTGAGTCCAGAAAGCCAGTATGTGCAAGAGTTCCAATTTTGTACTTCCAGTGAGAATCTTGTCATGGGGGTGAACAAGCCTAACAGTTCCAGCAAAGAGGAAAGAAAATAAACTGTTGCTCTTAGACCCTCATTTCCCCAACCAAGTGGTAAATAAGAGCTTTGATACATAAAAGCAGCTAGCAAAGGGCAACATATTACTTCTTCACCATCTGGGCTCCAGGAGATGGGGTGACAGATTCCTGTGGGAGATTTTCAAATAAGAAATCCATCATTTGTAAGCTGGGTTCAGAGTCTCCTTGTCTACCCAGGCTCAGAAAACAGAGCCTCAAGAAAGTGCTGAAGGGCTGAGGTTTTTCCACTAACCAGAGCCACCAGCTAAGCAACTCTCTGAACTATGCTAATTACCTCCTACATTTGTAAACAAGGGGCTTCCTTCCACACTGCAGCTTCTCAGACTTCCATAGTTCTCATCACTGGAAAGAAACTAGCCATGCAGCAAAGTCTGGTGGCTGAGAACCTTAAGGCAAAGGAAACTCCTATCCCTAGAGACCCTGCTCCGGACTCTGTCAGATGTTGATCGGTTGGGATTTTTGGTCCCCCTAAATCATGGCATTGGCTCCTCTAAGGGGCAGAGGCTGTTTCCCACCCTCCAGCCCAGTCAAGAAGGCACCCTTGGCTTTCCATGGTGGCTTATACCACCATGGCTGAGGACACCCAGAATGAACTCTTTTATTATTATTGTTCATTCTTTACTTATTTATTAAACTTACTTAAACACACACACACACACACACACACACACACACACACACACACACACACACACTTGGAGATCTGAGGACAACTTTCAGCAGTCAATACTCTCCAGTGAGGGTCCAGAGTATGAACCCAGCCTGTCCAGCTTAGCAGTGGGCAACTTTATCCGTTCTCCTTGATGGAAGCAATAGAACTTAAAAAGCCACCTGGCATAATGTCTCCTTACCTCCCTATCTGTGTGCTGGGAAGTGAAATCAGAGACACTCTCCTGGCCTTCTCTCCACTAAGTGCTCCAAAGCTGCTGCGAGCTGAGCTGTTTGGTGAGAACCTGCTCTCTACAGGGCAGGTGACAATGTATGGGAAAGATGAAGTGTGACTGTGTGAGGGGCCCCCCTCTGGGTAGTGAGGATAGCAAACAGCTTAGGTGATATGACACCTTCTGGTACCCTGAGAAGTTTCTTCTCCAAACTCTGCCAGCCCAAGGAAGGAAGTGTGCATTGCCATTGACTTCCTACGTCTCTTAGGTGGTCCGTGTACCAGGAGTCTCCCGCCACAGCCTTCCATTCCTTCCTCTGTGACTGTTGGTGACCCAGAGTTTGGCCAGGGGAACACTCTACAGTGCTGGGCTCCACAGGGGGACAGTTAGGGCTACCCCGTCTTCAGGGACTCCGCCTGGAAAACGGCTTCATGTTCATTCATCAACCTCTCTTCTGGAGCTCTCTCATTCTGCTTTCAAATGATAGGATACCCCTGTTATTTATTTAACATCTTTATTCTGTAATGACATAATTCAAACCAAAACATACTCCAACCACAGAAGAATGGCCTGATCATTTTTTTTTTAAATAAGTTTTCCAAAATAAGCCAATGTTCTGGACTTGGGTTCAGTTCAAGCAGTTTCTACCCCTAAGGAAGTGTTTTTCTTTGTTCATTTGCTTTGTGAATGCTAGAAAACATCCAGGAAGAGGCAGTACATAAGATCTACTGTCTACAATCAACGATGGTGCTGACATCCAAAAATTTAGGCAGTCATCATATTAAGAGTTATTATCTCTTGGACACGGAAAGGCTTACTATGGGTCAGGCACCAAGTAATATATAAAATTAAAACTTTAATCTAATGTTCACAGATGTAGGAACTGAGACTTCAAGAAATTCTGTGACTTCTAAAGTATCATCCCACAAGAACCAAAAGTCAATAAAAAAAAAAAATTCTGCTTCAAGTTCTGTGGCTTCTCAAGACTCCAGTTAAAAGTCCTTACAACTCTAATTAACCAGTGACATTTCAAGACAAAAAGTCAACATGAAAAAATAAAACAAATGTACTTCTCTCCACACTAAACATAAATTGTCGGAGACAAGAAATTAGGAAAACAATCCACTTATAGTTATGTAAAAGAAACAAAATGCATAGAAATAAATGTAGCCAGTAAGTTGAAAGATGTGTGTTCCGGAAACCTTAACATTGGGCAAAGAGCCTAAAGAGAACGGAGTGTGGAAAGGTGGGCTATGTACACAGATCTGAAGAGTCAACATTATGACAGTATGCATATTATCCACAGCAGTCTACACACTCAACACCTATTGAAATCCTAAGAACAGCTAAGAATGTGGCCCATGTCCATATGCCCTAACACTTGAGAAGCCCTGGAGAAGAGAAACAAGTTTGAGAAGCCAACCTACACTATCTAGAAAGTTCAAGTCCTGCCTATACAGCAGAATGAAGCCTTCTCACAAAAACTCTCTCCTTAGCCATCAGGGAAATGTAAGTCAAAACAACTCTGAGATTCAATCTTACACCTGTCAAAATGGCTAAGATCAAAAATCACAAATGACAGCCTATGCTGGCAAGGATGTGAAACAAGGGGAACACTCCTCCATTGCTGGTGGGGGCACAAACTTGTACAGCTACTTTGGAAATCAATATAGCAGTTTCTCAGAAAAGTGAAAGTCAATCTACCTCAAGATCCAGCAATATACCCAAAGGATGCTCAATCATATTACAAGGACACTTGCTCAACTATGGTCATAACAGCTTTATTTGTAATAGCCAAAACCTGGGAACAACCTAGATGCTCCTCAACTGAAGAATGGATAAAGAAAATGTGGTACATTTACACAACCGAGTATTACTTAGCTGTTAAAAACAATGACATCAGGAAATTTGAAGGCAAATGGACAGAACTAGAAAAAAACCTTTAAGTGAGGTAGCCTAGACCCAGAAAGACAAACATGGTATGTACTAACTCATAAATGAACATTAACTGTAAGGTAAAGGGTAATCATGCTACAATCCACAAACCCAGAGAGGTTAGGTAAGAAGGAGGGCCCAAAGGGGGAATGCATGGATCTCCCTGGGAAGGGAAAATAAAAGAGATCCCCTGGGTGGACTGGGTGCAGATGTGGATAGGAACTCAAGGAATAGGGTTGAGGGGGTGGCTGGAAGGGGAGAGTACTGAAAGAGATGACTGGAAAGGGGAACTTTTGTTGGTCAAGTAAAAACCACTGATGCAAGGAAAACTCCCAAAAATTTACAAGGATGACCCCAGCTAAGACTCCTAGCAATAATGGATATGTAGTCTAAACTGGTCATCTCCTGTGAAAAGATTGCTGACTCCCCCAACTGTCATCAGAGAGCCTTCAATCAGTAACTGGTGGAAACAGATGCAGACCCACAGCTAAACAGTAGGCAAAGCTTGAGGAATCCTGTACTAAAACAGGAGGAAGAATTGTAGGAGCCAGAGGGGTCAAGGACATCATAAGAAAACCCACAGAAACAACTAACCTGGCTCATAGGAGCTCACTGAGACTGAACCAACAACCACAGAGCCTGCATGGGACCAACCTAAGCCCTCTACACATATAAGACAGATGTGTAGCTTGGGCTACTTATGGGACTCCTAACAGTGGAAGCAGGGGCTGTCCCTAATACTGTGGCTAGCTGTTAGGAACCTATTCCTCACACTGGATTGCCTTTCCCAGCATAAATGCAAGGGGTAGTGCCTAGTTTCACCACAACCTGATATGCCATGCTTGATTGATACTCATGGGAGCCCTACCCTTTTCTGAACAGAAGCAGAGGAGGAGTGGATTGGGGAAGCAGGGAGGAGGGAGGGGAAATGGGTTGGGATGTAAACTAAATAAACAAATTTAAAGATTCTGCAAATAAAAATATTAATTCTTTTTTATTTAATTCTTCATTTTTCTCTCTAGCACACAGGTGTTGATATACATTTTAAAAAAAATTGTGTCCTTGCTAAAAATATACCTCTAAGGCAGTCCCAGGGACATGTGGAAGCCATCAAAGTCCCCCTCAGGAAGACTGTGTTTTTCCCAGTAAAGTTTTATTTTTACCATGGCCTGCTTTCAATGCTTGTCAGTTTATGTAGCATTTTAATGATCTCTTGGTCTTCTATACCAGAAAATTCATTTCATAATCAATTGTACAATGATTACCTTAAGGGAATGACTTTATTTACAAATCACATTTCCCACTGCAAAGTCTCCACAGAGCTGTGTTTGAGCTTCATTTCTGTTGCTATGATAAAACATCTCAACAGAGAGAAACTTAGGGGAAAGAGTTATTTGGCTTACAGTCCCAGGTGAGAGTCCACTGTCACCCGGAAGTCAAGGCAGGAACTCAAAACATCACACCCACAGTCAAGAGCAGAGAAAATAAATGTGGAGACCTGTGGTTGCTCACCTGCTCTTAGCTAGCTTTCTCCTCTCAATATGCTTCAGGATCCAGCCTAGGGAATAGTGCTACCCACAGTGGGCTGAGTCTTCCTACATCAGTCAACAAACAAGACAATCCCACTCCCAGAAATGCCCACAGGCCAACAAGATCTGAATAATTCTTTGGAGTATAATATTCTCTTCTCGAGTATTCTAGGTTTTTAGGCTGACAGTGGAAACTGACCAGAAGAAACAGTAAGAAGGACACTGTGTAAATAAGACAACAGGAAAAAGGAGGGTGGAGCTAGACTCAAGCATGTCCTCTCGCTTCCCCTCTTCAAGCGTGGCAGTCAGTCTCATGTGTCCTCTAATCCCGTGTTCATTGCAGGGCTATATAAAAATGATTTTCTGCCACTATGATGGAATATCTGACACAAGCTTTTGTGAAGAGACCCAAGACCTAAGGCTCCACCCACTAGGCCCACCCTCCCGAAAGGCCAAGTCTTTGTATATAGGACTTCAAGGGACTTTGCCTAAGTTTAAACCATTGCAACCACCAAAGCCAGACCTACTGCAAAGTATGTTGGTCATATCAACTCTTCCTTTTCCAATGTTCCTCCTGTCATTAGATGTCAGCCCCGTCAATCATCTTTCCTTATGAAGTGCCCACTTTTCTCCACAGTCAGACCCAAACCAGAGCTTATAGTTACATTCGGATTCATCCATAGCTTGTCCTGTGCTATCTCAACTCAGGCTCTCCTGGAAGCATGTTTGAAAACACCCAGTGGCTGATTATTGTCCCTGCAATGTGCCTAGGCTCAGGAAGAGTGTCCTCTGGTCTTTCCATCTGTCCCCTTATTCTCCTGACAGTGTCATCCCTCACCACAGCCTCCTCCCGGGCTTTAGCTCTGAATTTAGCAATAAACATGAAACTCCCGTCTTCCCTTCTCTTTCCCCCTCCCCCCTCCCTTCATGTCTCCCTCCCTTCTGCCTTCCTTCCTTCTCTCCCTTCCTTCCTTTTCTTTCTTTCCTTTCTTCCTTTACCCTCCTGCCTCCCTCTTTTCCTCCCCATTTTACCTCCTCTCCCTCCTGTCTTAATTCCTCCCCTCTTCTCCTCTCCTTTCCATTTCCTTCTTTTTCCTTCTGTTTTCCTTTCCTCCTTTCCTCCTTCCATCCTTCCTTTCCATTGCTCCCTTCCCTGTCATCCTCACTCTCTCCTTTTCTCCCTCTTTATCTTTCTTCCTCAATTTCTTCTCTTGCCTCCTTCCTTTCTTCCCCTCTCCTTTTCTCCATTCCTCCTTCACTCTCCCTACCTTCACATCCTCATTCTCTCCCTCTCCCTCCTTCCCTCTCTCCCTCCCTCCCTCCCTCCCCCTTCCCTTCGTCCTTCATTCCCTCCTTTCTGTCTAGTAAACATGGGTCTCATCCTTCTCCTCCATCCTGGACTGCTCCCTCTTTCTGTCACCCTGATGCCTCACAGTCTGCAGTCTCTGGATTCAATGCCACCTTCTCTAGGAAGCCTTCAGACCGGCCACCAACCTGTGCTGATCTTCTGCTGTCACAGACATTATACACCCGGTGGTCTCTTCCCTGATGATCCACAAGCTCCAGAAGACAAGACTCTGTGTCCCTCCATGTTGTGGTCCCAGGACCTAAAACAACAGCAGTTATACAATATGCCTAGTATATGTCTCCTGTGAGGATGAATGCCACTGAAATATATATTATATCATAATATATACTAATGCCAGCACAAATGTGATGAATATAGAAAGCTAGCAACACCTAGGTACCTTTGTCTGAACAAGAACCCAAGCATCCCTCCTTAGACTCCTCACGTGACCCTCTTGTACATGTGGCTAGTATCCAGAATGAGTCTCATTGGGGTCATATCTGAGCCAAGTGTCCTTGGTCACAAAACAAACTCCCAGAGTCTCAGTTTCCCTTATCCTCAATATGGGAGTAATAATGCACCCAACTACTGGTTAAGAAATGGAGGCAATCTAAAGACACTATGTTAAAAGCTTCAAATGAACCTCATTAGCTTCTCTTTACATACTCTGTTTAGGAAGCCGGAGAAGATAATTATTGGCAAAGATCATTGACACTTAGAATGGAAGTCTCATTTATCTAAAACAGCATTTCTCAAGGACCCCTCAGTCCTCAGTAGTGTGAAACAAATGACCAATTCCACAGCAGTGTGAATAACAGCTGGTCTTGCCACCATAGCTGGGCACACGGGTGGGGTATGTCTTGGTTTAGAGGCTTTCCCTGTGTATTTGCAGCTGTGCTGGTTGGGAAATGTTATTTTTGTTGAAGTCTGGTGCTGTTGCCTCTGCACATGTGGTCATTATCCCATTCTCATATGGACATATGGCACAGGAAGTTTAGAAAATACTGACCAATTTGTCTAAATACCAACTCATGGCCTGACTCACCATGGTGTCTGTTGTTCAGGGAGCAAGCAGATGTATAATCTTACCAATACTGGTCCGAGGGAGAGTTGTGAGTTCAAATGCAAGTCCCAGGCCCATGTTTGCCTTGGCACATTTGCCACCAGCAAGCCAGTGAGGGGGATCTTAAGAGGGGAAGGGTAAAGGGTGGGAAGAGAGAATTGCTATAATCCTGACCTGAACATAAATTCAAAACATGTAGCCCACTTGCCTATGCTAGATAATAAGAATATTTTTCCTGTACCCAGCTGGCTCCCACCATGCATATTTTCAAGGCATAGATCAGAAAATCATGGAACTAACACTTTCCTGCAAGAAGACAACAATGTCCATGTCTTAAACTCTACCTCATATCTACTTGAAGGAAGCAGACCTGGGCAGTGTCTCCCCTCCCTAGAAATATAGATCATGGAGTCAAGAAATATTTGGGCAATTTAATAAGTAAGTAACTTCCATTACACAGTCCATAAAGGAGCATTAGAACAATGCAGAAGGATGTTCTGTGTCTGGAAGATCATCTAGTCTGTCAGTGAACCTTAATGAGCACTTGCTGTATGCAAAAAAAAAAAAAAAAAAAAAAAAAGTGGGCCCTCAGTTTCCAAAGAAGTCTTGGGGGCAGGTAATGCCCTTCCATTTGTCTGCAAGGCTGCCTTGGTTCTGGGGACTGTGATATGCAAATCTCCATTCCTTTGGCATCCAGATGACTGCTTATCTGATCTCATTCTAATTGCAACCAAGAAGAGCCGTAGCAAGCTAATTATGTTCAGTTTCTGCCTCAGAAATACCTGATAGTGTTTCACATGCAAAGAGAAAAATCAGAGTTCAGATGTTGGGGGCGAAACCACATGGTCCATATTACTAGCTTGTCTTTGGAGTATCACCTGGGCAATCGGGTTTGTAGAACTTGATCACACTTTCTGTGGACTGCAGTAAAAATATGAGAATTACAAAAAAAAAAAAAAATGGGATGTTTTCTATTTTGTTGCTAAGGGAAATTTTCCTTAGTGAAATAAAATAATTATAAGCAGCTTGTCATGTGGACCACTTTTCCAAAAGCTTCTCCATGGCTATATGACTTTATTCAGCTTTAGATTCTGAACAGGAAAACGTGGTACAGATGACGTATTCATATGTACAGAGAGCCTTCTCCTACATAGCAGAAACTTTGAAGGTAAGAATCCTTGCATACAAAGTTTTCTCTAGCCTTAAATGCAAATACTTTAGCTAGTGCATTGTATCATCTGAAAAGTGGAAGGTTTGGTTCATACATGTGAATAAGCCCACATCATCACAATTCTTTTTTGAATTAGGTTTCTCTTGACTTCAGCAGCAAAATTGAAAAGATTTATCCCATCTCATTTTAATTTTCTTCTTTATTTTTGTATTTGAGACAGGGTCTCATATAATTCAGGATGGTGTATCATCCCCTATAAAGCTGAAGATGACCTTGAATCTTTGATCCTCCTGCCTCCACCTCCCAAGTGCTGGGATTACAACTATGCACTACCACACCCCATGTATAAGAAGCTAGGAACTGAGGGCTTTCTGTATGGGAAGCAAGCATTCTACAGACTGAGCTACACCCCCGGCCCCATTTCTTCAAATCTCTTGGAGACTAAGTTGTATTTCTTAGATCTTTCAGAATGGGGTGACATAATCAGTTAGCAAATTAAGATAATGCAGTGACATTAGGGTCACAATCATGCCATTAATTGAAATAGTCATTTATCTGAACACTGCAGGGTGCCCTTGCTCAGATTAAAATGACCATGACATCGCTAAGGATATAGCATCATGGGACCCTGGTTGTATATGCAATTGACCTTGGCCAAAATGTCCTGACGTAGCATGTGACTATAATTTCTCCACAACTAACTAATTCCTGAGCAGGTATAGACTTCTCGTAGATGAGGTTGCAATTCTTGTTTGTGTATTTCTTCAGGCCAGCAGTCCTTGAGTTCTCACAAATGAACAGCTCTCCATTTCTTTAGTCCTGTGTGCCATAGGAGATGGCATCTCCCTCGGGCATCATCTGAAAAGGTCAGCTTAGCCACCAAGCCATGATGGCCCTGTCCCTCCTTCCTCACATCTTACTTACAGAACTGAATAGTCCGGTACCCACTGCTTCTGGAAGCCATTCTCCCTGCCCTGTCCCCCACCCCCCACCCCCCACCCCCATTTACTCTGATGACCTTGTAGCCTTGCCTCTAGTTTCTTAGTTTTGTTGGAAAGGGTGGGACTTTTCCCTGACATCACTGCCCCTCACTCTTCCCATTCTGCCAGTCCTCAGATTTCTTTCCTCCTCCCTTGGATTTCTCTCCCTTGATCTGCGTCATAAAATACTGAATCATTCAAAACAATCAAGAACCACTTACATTAAAGCTTAAATGCCACCTACACTTGGAGTTAGTCACCTCACTCCTAGCCATTTACCCACCCTACCTTTGAGACCTGACAGCACTAATCTGACCTCTAGCTCTTCGCTCTTTTTAAAGCTAAGTCTACCTTCATGAGCAATCCCGTGTAGCGGCATTCATCACCAGCCCTGCCTTCATCTAAGATGCTCGACTTCCTGATACCCTCATCTCTTGCCTTGTCCTTCATGTCCTGGTCTCTTCTTGCGGTTCCTTCATGTGGCACATCCGAGCTGCCCTTAGTCCTTCCATGACCTGAGGAGGGTAAGGGACCTGTCTTCTTTGTAGCTGTGTTCCCACATCATCTCACTAATGGCTCTACACACCCTCTTCCACAGTATCCACTCAAAACATGTCCCCAAAGCTAAAAATTCACCAGGCTTTCAAAACACTGTTTTCATGCAGATCCCAGAGTTTGACAGATTTGTGTCACATAGGAAACAATTAAAGTGCAGTCCTAAATGCATCCAAGAGCTTTCCATACTACTCTACTGTTGTGTTCTGACAAATAAAGCTTGCTTGAAGATCAGAGGGTGGAGCTAGCCACTAGCTAGCCGTAGAGGTCTGGAGGTCTGTACAGAAGGAGACAGGAAGTGCTATGGCTGGGCACAGAAAGGAAGTGTTAAGGTGGGGCATAGACAGGATCTCAGCCCCCTTCTCAGTCTGAGGATTCGGAGAGCTAAGAGGCTAAGAGACTGTGGCTGCTCCTTTGCTTCTCGGATCTTTCAACTTTTACCTCAATATCTGACTCTGGGTTTTTATCGATAAGACCAATTAGGATCAAGCTACATTCCAATTGAGGCCTGGAAACAAGTGTGGCTAAGGGATGATATTCCTCATCGCTGTGTGTCCTGTGATGCACAGCCCACATCTTGAGAATGACTCACCTTGGGACAAGTGTGGGGCATTTAACCACCACCCCCACAGCTCCCCAGAGTTATCTTGATTGTGAGCAGCAGGAAATATTAGATAGAAGGATTTATTGTGGAGAATATCGTGGAGATAAACAGATAGAAAATAAAGGATAGCCTCAAGAGGGCCTGGAACCTATTCCAATGGCCCCTGACTGTCTCTGCCCTAGGGTTTTTGTAGAGATGCCAAGGGGTGGAGCAAAAGACCTCCTCCCCCAGCACAGCCAAGTGCAGACCATCTCAGACACCTGCACTCAGGCCCGTGGTCCTAATCATCCTCTATGCGGACCTTCTGAGTAAAGCCACGAGGAACCCGAGAACGGGCTCCCACAGACAAGCCATCCATCCATTGCATACATCTTAACCAGGCAAATATGAGTGATGCAGTGTTCTAGGAACCAAGGATGCAAGCAAATGCTCCCTTCAAAGATTTAACTCCTGACTTTATTCTATTGTTTCACTCAAATCCCTGAGGTACCAATGTGGCTACTGGAAATGGCTAAGATGATCAACTGGGCCAAGAAGTGGTAGGTAAATAAGTAAGTATAAAAAGGTCTGAGGAGACGACTCAGTGGATAAGCTGCTTTGTGCACGAGCATGACAAAAATGTGAGGATTCGAGTTCAGATCCTTAGCGCCCATGGAGAGGTCATGTGTTTGTGTGGAAAGGAGGTGAGGTGGCCTGTTTGGCATCTTAGACACTTGGGAGGCAGACAGAGGATCTCTAGAGCAAGCTGGCTAACTAGGCAAGTCTAATGCATGAGCTCTGGGTTCAAGTGAGAAATCCTGCCTCAATATATAAACTAGACAATAATTGAAGAAGAAATCTGATGTCATCCTCTGGTCTCCCCATGCCCCTCCCCAACACATGTGGACCAAAGTGTATGTGAACACACCCACACAAACATACACACTCACACATACACATACACACAAATATACACACAATTACAGAGGAAACAATTAAAATAATAATAATAACAACAATAATAGTAATAAAAGAAGTGGTATATGAAGGAGCCAGCATTTGAACCTGGAGTGAGCGTGACTGGCTAGATGTACACATAAATAATGACATCAGAGGCAACATAAAGGAAACAAACATTTCTCAGTTCTTTTCAGATACGCTAAGCTCATGAAACAACACTCCCCACAAGGTGTCCCTGTGGTGTGAGGACACTCAGACAACATGGTAACTATACTTTCATCTGCTTAGGTCCTATTTAGGTTAATTTAATGTCTAAACCAGATCACCCAGTTCCAGGTTTTGGCTTCTCCCCATATCCCTGAAAATTGCATTTAATAAATTGTAGCCCTTTAGTGTCCCTCTGCTGCCCAGGTGGTGGCTGTAGCTGCATGAACATGTCCCTTGTTGGAGATTTATTATATTCTCCACACTAGCTGCTCCAGATCGCATCTAGGAGTCACAAGCTCACACATTAACATGCTGTTTCCTGGGAGGTGAAGGTCTGGCTTTGTCCTCATCCCTCAAGTGTCTTTTCTCTTTTAGGGTGTTCTTTTCCTGTTTAAATGTCTTGGTATCTTTCTGTGTGAGGAGCCTGGTGGGGAGTCAAGGAAATCAGGCTCTCAGGTTCAAATCTTAACTGGCCCTGGCTGGCCTTGAGACATGAACCCACTCAATTGCTTGCCCCATGTGCTTTTTAAGGTGTGTGTGTGTGTGTGTGTGTGTGTGTGTGTGTGTGTGTCTGGGCAGGGACTCTACCCTGTGCCCTCCAGGCAAGTTGGCCAACAAACTTCCTATCTCCGCAGGGCAATTCAGGCTGCAATTCAGGAACACCCAAATGGAAGTGATGCATGGAGTAAGTACAGCGGAAGGAAAAGCAGCCCCTCATCCTGTGAGGTGGTCCCTTTCCAACACCAGCATGTGCACTCATAGTGGGCTGCTTTTCGTTTAAGGACTTTCTGTAGAAGTTCCATCAGACCCTCTCCCATTCCCAGAGCTGGGGCTGATGACTTAATACTAATCACTAATCACTTTGGGGCAACATCCTGGAGCTAGCAAACTACCCTCCCCCCCCCCTGAGACCCATCAGTAAACTGAAATCAGAACATTCTAATGCAGTGGTTCTCAACCTGTGGGTCACAATCCCATTGGGTATCGAACGACCCTTTCATAGGGGTCACCTAAGACCATAGGAAAACAGATATTTACATGACGATTCATAACAGTAGCAAAATTACAGTTATAAAGTAGCAATGAACATAATGTTATGGTTGGGGGTCATCACAACATGAAGAACCGTATTAAAGGGTCACCGCATTAGGAAGGCTGAGAACCATAGCTCTAATGGCTTAAGGTTCTGTCCTCAGAACTAGGAACAAAAACAAAGTAGTTGTTTTATAGAGCACTGCAACATGTCAGCTTTAGAATTGTGGCCTTTCAGTGTTGATGTGAAATGTGTGGAGGCATAGAAAACAGCTCTGGAGCCGGGCGGTGGTGGCGCACGCCTTTAATCCCAGCACTCGGGAGGCAGAGCCAGGCAGATCTCTGTGAGTTCGAGGCCAGCCTGGGCTACCAAGTGAGCTCCAGGAAAGGCGCAAAGCTATGCAGAGAAACCCTGTCTCGAAAAACCAAAAAAAAAAAAAAAAGAAAAGAAAACAGCTCTGGATGGGACCAGGGCATAGGTAGCTTATCCAGATTCTGCACTGGGGACCAACACTGTTAAGACTCAGGTCTGAAGTGCTCCCCACAGGCTCCAGTTTTGAGTACTTCTTCCCTAGTTGGTAGTGTTAATCAAGAAGGCATTGGGACCTTTAGAATGCTGGGCTTCGCTAGTAGATGTCGGTCGGTCTGTAGGGGTGGGCCTGGGCAGGTCATGTTCTCACTCTGGTTCCCACCAGTTTCTCTGCTTCCCGGTCAGCTACCACACAAGCAGTCTCCATTCCTAACAACTGCAGTGGTGGTGAACGCTGAGACACTTGCTCTTCCAGAACTGACAGAGACTCTGAAACCGAGAGCAAACGCAAATCTCTCCCTCTGGAGCTGTTTCTACTGAGTTCTGTGGTCCCGGTGATGTGAAAGTAACACACGGAAGAGAAAGTGACAGAGAAGCAGGGCCGTGGCTTTGATTCTCAGACATGGTTTCCAGGAGGACTGTGGAAGAGATTTGGAGATGCAGCCTTGGAGGAGCCCTGGAACACTGTAAGTCAAGATTAATGAGTGCTTTGGGCTGGAGTCCAAAAGGCCCAAACATAAATAGGAATGTGGACAGGGCAAGCTAGGCTCATATACTTTCAAAGGGAACAAGAACTCTGCTAGGAACTGGATGAGAAGGCAGTCATGTTCCATTCTGACAAAGGTGTCTGTGTTTAACTTATGTTGTGAACATTTGAATATGGTTTTAAAAAAGGAAATGTAATGGATTGATGAAGTCAGTGGGGAAATTTTTAAGACAGCATAGGCTTAGGACTGCAGCATGGTTGTTGCTGGATCTGTTTAACCAGATGTACAGTGAGAAAATGAAGCACAAAGTTGAGTTCAAGGTTATGAAGGAGAGAGCCCTCAGGGCTGAAAAGAGCTGTGATTAAAGGAGCAGGCAGGGGGACCTCAAATGTTAAGGGGTTGAGCACCACTAAAAAGAGGTTGTGCGATTTGTCCTAGAAGAATAAGCAGGGTGTCTGGGGCATTTCAGGAACTGAGGGAGGCTCTACAAATGCATTTCAAATACTTTCCTTTAAAAAGAAGCCATGGCGATGCCTTGCAAAAAGCAAGGAAACCCAGGGAAGCATTTTCCCAGCTTCAAGCAGAAAGTCATTGCAGCCATAGTCCAAAGCTTAAATTGGCAACAGAACATTGTATCGTCTATATGAGGCTGTGTGGAGGCTTGCACCTAGATTAGGAAGGACAGACAGTGAGGCTAGGCAATTGTGTTGCTGAGTGGGAGTTCCCAGAAAGGAGCCCCTTGTAGAATATAAGGCTATGGGGTTCGGGGGGGGGGGGGGGGGCAGGGAGGGCAAGTTGCAGCAGGAATCCTAAACCTTGGATGTTGGATCTAAAACGTCCCCACACGCTCATAATTTGAATGGTTGTTCCTTAGCATGGGGCACTATTTTGGAAAGCTATGGAACCTTTAGGGAGTGTGGCCTACATAGACACAGCTCATTAGGGGCTTCCCCCTTGAAGGTTATAGATTGCCTGTGCTCTCTGCCGCTCTCTCTGCTTACTGATTCGCCATGATGTGAGCAGCCTGTGCCGTACGCTCCCGCTGCCACGGACTCTATTGTATCCACCCTCTGATACTGGGCTGAAACCAAGAACCAAAATAGATCCTTCCTCCCTTAAGCAGTGGTCACATCAACAAAAAAGAAACTAATTCAAGGCCAGACTTTTGGAACACTCATCTTATTTGTCATGGGCCAAACGTATGCAAACTTTTGCCCTGGCCATGCATTTTAATGCTGCCTCCCTGGGTGTTCAGGGACAGTGGCTAGAGAGGTATCATTGATCCACTGACTCAGATGTGTAGCCATGGTTACCCTGACTCCAAAGGGAAGAGGACAGAGCCCAGAGGGTGAGGGTCCTGGGCACAGAAACCCTCCTTGTAAGTGGGTTCAGCCTTCTAACTCTGGCGTGCAGTGTACTGTCCCAGCAGCAGCGTTTGAGGACATTACAGTTTCCCCTGGGACAATCTCCTGATGCTACAGGGATGTTTGGGATCCCCTCTTGGGGTTCTAAGTTTCATTAGTAGACGAATTTAAGAATGAACGCAAATGGAAGCTCACAGACAATTTTATTAGAAGAAAAAAACAAAGCCCTTCCCTATCCAGGGGAGGCAAGCTGTAAATCTCAGCAGCTGCCCAGAAGTGAATGGAAGAAAAAAGGAGAAGAAACCATGTCACTTGAGCTGGCACAGAAGTCAGCAGACACATGGTGTGTCAGGAGGCTTTTAAAAATGTGGGGAGCCCACGGTGTTGGGGAAGCCTAAATTGTGAAGGAAAGCATGTTCATACAAGAGAGAGAAGAAAAGGAGTCAAAATAATCCAGAAAAGCAGACAGTCCTAGGAAACTGGTAATCTGCTGTCCTAGGGGTGGGGATTCTAGGGGGAAGTACCATATCTAGTTAAAGCATTAGTTATTCTGCCTTTCTCTTTAGTGTGGTTTGAGATGAGCCTGCCTTCACAGAGTGGTCTCTTGGCTAAGTGACCAACCCAATTTATCCAAAAACCATAGGCCTCCACCCAGGCAAGAGTGGAACCTTTATTGTCATGAGTTTTCCTTTACTGGGTCTTTATTGCCACTATACCATTCTCGTTTCTTTCCCATCAGGATTGGCAGTGACCATCTTGACAAACTTCCTCATAAGGAAGTGTGGTGGTATCGTGTTCCCCGGAATATTGTGCACTCTAATAAACTTATCTGGGGTCAGAGAATAGAACAGCCACAATATTAAACATAGAGGTTAGGCAATGGTAGCACACATGCCTTTAGCATTCCAGGGGCAGAGATCCACCTGGATCTCTGTGAGTTCAAGGCCACACTGGAAACAGCTAGGCATGGTGACTCACGCCTTTAATCCCAGGAAGTGATGTCAGAAAGCAGAAAGGTATTTAAGGCGTGAGGACAAGGAACTGGAGCCTGCTTAAGCTTTTAGGCTTTTGAGCAGCACAGTTTAGCTGAGAGGCTTCCAGTCTGAGGAAACAGGATCAACTGAGGAATTGGCAAGGTGAGGAAGCTGTGGCTTGTTCTGCTTCTCTGATCTTCCAGCTTTCACCCCAATACCTGGCTTCAGGTTCGTTCTTAATAATAAGACCTTTTAAGATTCGTGCTACAGGGAAGTTCTTATTTTCATTTCCCCTTGAAGCATGCATGATTTGCTTCCCACGGTTGAATAACTATAGTAGTAATTCATCTTATCTACCTTTCAATCCCACAGAAAGGGGGGGGGGGGCGGAGCTTCACTTTCTTCGGATGCACAGTGTGCTGGGATGTGAGACGTTTTCTTGGACTGGAGGCTGTACCGCTAGGAATCCCTGGGCTCTGCATCCCACTCACAGCAGACCTCTAGCTGCTTCTGGCCAATGCATATTTTTAACACATAGCTTTTGAGCTGCTGACCATCTGCCTGTTTTGAACCCTGCAAACATCTACCTCATCAGCTCTTTCATCTGGCCAGATTTCCTAAGATTTGGAAATTCAAAAGCCGGAGGAGGTCTTTTATTCCCTTCCAGTTTCGCCAGACTCCAACTGTATGTCTGCCCCAGATGGACCTGTCCAAAGAATGCGCAGCCCACAGCACAAAGCTACTGTCCCAAAAGAACCCCTCTCCTCTGCATTTGTTTCCAGCAACACATCCTAAGCCTAGTTTACAAATGACAATTTTCTTTCTCTGCCTCCTAAGCTCATGGCAAATGTTCAGACACTCTGGGATAAAAGTAACATCTTTCTCAGAATATACTAGAGGCGCCAATGGTCACAAAGGAGGGGGTCATGATAGTCCATTATTGTCCATGTCTAATCTTACACAAAAGTGCGAGAAACCGTTGCTGTGTCCCTAACAATGTAAGTCATTGTGAACCAGGATCTGGGGAGAATTATTTGAAAAGAAAGGATACATATAAACATGTGTAGCCATCCCCGCACAAGCAACTACTCATCAATAATCAACATGAACTTCCTGCCCATGCCCCCCTCTCTAGGCAATATGCGATTTGGAGGATTGGCCATGCATCCATATAGAGGATGAGCCCATGGGCAGCACAGCATCATCCGTGGCTGCCTCTATGCATGTTCAGAGGCAGCTGTCAAAAGCTGGCTCTCTCTCCCTAACAGGGGTGGAGAACCACGAGTAAATACATTATTTTTGTGTGTTTGGTGTGTTTCATCAGTGTACGCAGTCATGTGTTCCTACACGTATGCATTTGGAAGGCAAGCAGGATATGGGATGTCTTCTTTGACAGTGCTCTCCCTTATTGTCTTGCAACAGAGCATCTTGCTGAACTAGAAACTTTGTTTCAGCTAGGCTGGGGGCAGGCAGAGAGCTCTCAGAATCTTCTTGTCTCCACCTCTTGACCCTGGAGTCACAGGCATCCACAGCTGTGCACGCCTGTGATCTCCGTTCCTGGTGGTTGAAGGGCAGGCACTGTTACCCACTGAGCCGTGTCCCTAGCTCACTCACATACATGTGCGTGGACATTTGTGGACATGAGATCATGTGGCAGGGCAGCCTTATGCCACTGCAGTAACATTCTCTCCGGACTTGAAAGGATTTTATGCAAATTCATCCAAAGGACAGAGTGAAGTAAAGGTAAATCCAATCAAATAAGGGTAGAGTTTAGAACAGAGAAAGAGAAGAGACTTGAAGGCTCTCTCTGACGTCATAATTATACTCTTTACTTGGAGAACAGCAAAAGAGATGCAGAGAGGTTCGACCTTGGGACAGAAAGCTGTGTTTCCAAACTGAAAAGTCACTCTCAGTTTCACTCTTGATTGCTGGATCCCCAGTGGAACGAAAGTTTAGGAGGTGGTGGACCCTTCAGAGGCAAGGCCTGCCTGGCAGAGGTGGACACCAGAAGAGGCCTTTGAAGATGAGAGCCAGCTGTGGTTCTGGCCTCTTAGCCAGTGAGATGTCTCCACCGTGTACCTCTGTCCCCAAGCTCCTCCACTAGGCTCGTCCCACGATGGTGCGACGTCTGTGTGTGCGGATCGAGAGAAATGACCCCTCCCCTGTGCTGCATCTGCCAGATGTTTTTCACAGCGCAAGCTCCTGATGCACAGTCTGCCCAGAGTACAAAGCAAGTACCCAGAAAACAAAGAGATGTCTTTGTTTCCATCAGCCTGAAGTCAGTCTAGACCCAGCTCCCATCCCAGAAGGCACTGAGTTCACTGTGCCAATGCAGTAATGAAAAAGAAAAAAAAAAAATCACAAGAAACAGGTATTGGGTTCAACTCTTGAACTGGTTGAAATGAAACTTGAGTTTCCAATTTTAATTTTTTGAAGATTTGCTATTTTATTTGTGTGTGCATGTGACTGTGTGTATGTTCACACATATGTATAAGCACCCACAGAGACCAGCAGGGGCTCTGGATCCATCAAAGCTGGAGTTACAGGCTTTGTGAGCTGCCTATGTGCGTCCTCTGAGAGGGCAATGAACCAGATCTACAGGGTCCCTCTGCTTTTAACTAAACTATTGTTTCTCGTAAGTCTTAAAGAATAAGCTAGATCATCATGTGTATGAAAGTTTGTAAAACTTTTTATGCATCAAGCAACCAAAACTAACTTTTTTTGTTATCTCTACTTATTATACTAGTCATGCTTTGAAAAATCCACCAAACATGTTTTTGATCTGTATATGGGGTTTTGGACTTTTCTACCTGGAACACAACTGATCACATTCTCTCGCTGGGCAGTGGTTTATGCGTGACAAGGTCAATGACCAGTCAGCTGGTCTAATATTTTGATGAGTGTCACCAGATCAAGCAGTATTGAGTGGATGCTCAGTTCACTGTTGGCAGGAACACAAATTCCTAGAGAGTACAGTCACCTCTAAAAGGAGATCTTCATATATATGTATGTATGTGTATATGTGTGTGTGTATGTATGTATGTATAGATAGGTAGATATATATACAAGATGCCACCCTCCAATAATGTTTCATATATATGTGTATATATATGTGTGTGTGTATGTATTTACATACATATATGGATGGATGGATAGATAGATAATAGGTAGCTAGCTAGACAGATAGACAGACAGACAGATAGATGGATAGATAATAGATAGATAGATAGATAGATAGATAGATAGATAGATAGATAGATAGATGATAGATATAGATGTACATGGTGCCACCCTCCAATAAATATTTCTGAAGTTGGGGGACTCCTTCAGGAAGAACCTAGAGCACATTCAATCAGGTAATGTTACCAAACAGAATCAGCTTTCTCTTAGCCACCAGCACAGCTAGATACACATGGGACAGCACAGAACACCCTATGGCTTTGGTATTGACAATGACGGTATTTTCAGCACAAACCCATTGAATGTGTGATAGCTAAATGATATTCTCCCAGAAGAGTGATGAAGACAACTGCCCGCCCCTTGAGGTCTTCTCTAAACCCTTAAAATTTAGTTCAATTATTTTTGTTTTAATTACTTCTTTTAAAAATATTCTTTGTGAAGCTGTAACAATGACAGGAACTGTGTCAACAAGACCCTCAAGGTGAATCTGTAGCTGAAGTGAGCAGCCACTTTGGTCTGCTCAAAGGACCAGCAGGAATACGATACAGAAGGACGACCGAAGCCCAAGAAGCCCAAGGATGCTACTTCTGCTTCTGGCTCCATCAATATGGGTGTGGCCAGCTGCTTGGCTCCTCTCCTTAAATAATGGTCCTCATAAACTCTTCTCTCAATCCCAAAGTGGACATCACTGGGCCTAGCTGCCGAGAAGTTTTTCTTTCTTTTCTTTTCTTTCTTTCTTTCTTTCTTTCTTTCTTTTTTTTTTTTTTTTTTTTGCCTCCTTCCAAGAGAACCCATTATTGGGTCAGGCGGGCTACAGAAGAGCAGACCCTGCTGCCAGGGTTCCCACTGCTGGTGACAATGAAGATGTTCTCGTGGCGCGTGCCAAGCCCGCTCCTCACAGATCCAGCCTGGTGCAAGCCAGCATCTCCACAGATTCCTGGCTCCTGTCCATCCATCTCAGGAGGAACCCAGCTACCGGGGAGCACAGCTCATGACTCAAAATCAGGTCCTGTTGCTAACACAGCAAGACCTCCATCCACAGACAAAGTGTAATCAGAGAATATCAGAATTTGTCTTCCTCAGTAGAGACAAGATTTCCATGTGACCCCAGACCCAGCAAACTTGGCATGGTGTTGATGCTATGACCAAAGGCACACATATCCCCATATCTGCAAACAGCAGGCTGTACTATACTTAGGCCTCCTGGCATGGACACACATGCACTCACATACCCTTTCATACATACATGCATTTACACATGATTATACAGGTACAATACACTCATGAATGTGCACAAATGTTTACACATACATATACACTCATACACAAATGCTCACACACACATATATATACTCATGCACAAGTGCTCACCCACACACACATATACAGTCATGCACAAATACTCACATACACATATATATTTGGCACAAATGCTTACTCGTACATATACACTCATGCACATTTGTGCTTATATATATATATATACACACACACACACATGCTCACATGCACACACAACCATACATGTACAGACATACATACATACTCAGACCTGCACATATTCGTGCCTTTATTCATGCATACCAACAACTCAGTTTTGAAACTGTAACAATGATAGGAACACATACACACACATAGGCTTGAGCAATGCCAGCTGTGGATTCTGGACAGGTTGAAGCCTGAACAAGCCCCTCGTGAGGCCAACCTTTTGCATCAGGCAATGTTTCTTACACAACAGCAAACCCTGGGGGACCATCCAAAAAAAAAAACTTTTTCTTTACCTCATTTTTTTAAAACTTCAATGAAACAGAAGAAAGATAAATGCTTAGAAGCTCCTGGCTGCAGTAGATGGTGATCGACACAGAGACACAGAAATGACAAGGATGAAGACAGAGACTACAGAGTCCCGCAGGAGACACACACGGCTTCTTCTTCTCCCCAGGTTCAGGGATCGTTGCAGGAAAGTGAAGTGAAAAGGTGTGAGAGCCCAAGGCCATGGGTGACTAGGAGGAAACAGTGTCTTCCAGACCCAGCAGGGCAGCTGCATCTAAGAACCCACGGCAGCTGCAACAGCATGCACAAGACCTACATAAAGCCGAGCCAGGCCAAACCCCAGCATGGAGAGCAGACATGCACAAAACCCGTACCTAGCTGTGGTGTGATTGGCAAGTGTTAGCTGCTGGGAAAGGGAGAGACAGTTTTCTCGAAGAGAGTAAGCTGACCACACTCCGGTGGGAGGTCAATATCCAGGAATACATGGGCAGGCTCTAGGGATTCATACCGATGAAGAAAATATAAAAGATACCAAATTAGGTGGGCAGCAAAGACAAGGGATGGATCTGGGAAAAACTGGTTTTTGGAGTGGTGGTGAATATAATCAACATGTTGTGCAAAACTCTCAAAGAATTAATTAAAAAAAAAAAAGAATGGACCACAAATAAAAGATGAATGCTCATGTCTTGAGCAATAGAGATTTTCACTGAAATGAAATGTATTTTACCAAAAATAAATAATAAGTAAAATACTGGAAAGTACTTAAGGTGCTAAAACCACCCTATCAAAACAGATCTCAGACTGGTGGGTTTCTCCTGAAAACACTCTACTTTAAAATGTATTTGTAAAGCTGAACTAAAAGAAAATGTCCCCTAAACAAAAGATGGGCTTCGGCACCCCTCTGAGTGAGCACATGTCCGTGGACTTTGATGACCCTGAAACCAAAGTGGGGACACTTGCATGACCTGCCCAATCCCTGCTGCTAGTGAGGAAACTGGAACGCGAGAGCCTGTGCTGATACTTTATGACCTAACAAATAAAGCTGGCCTGGAGATGAGAGAGCAGAGCTAGCCACTAGTTAACCATAGAGGCCAGGCAGCAGTGGCACACACCTTTAATCCCAGCATTTGGGAGGGGGAAGCAGGAAGATCAGGAGTTCAAGGCCAGCCTGGGCTACAGGAGATTGACCCAGTCTAAAAGAGAAGCAGAGCTGGGCGGAGGAGGCGCATACATGCCTTTTCTCCCAGCACTCCAGATCTCATGCCTTTAATCCCAGTGCTTGAGAGGTGGAGACAGGAAGTGATATGGCTGGGCAGAGGGAGGAATATAAGGTGGGAGGAGACAGGAACTCAGTTCCTTTTCCATCTGAGAAGTAGGAGAGATGAGAAGATTCTAGTGGCTAGGTTGCTCTGCTTTTCTGATCTTTCAGCTTTCAGCCTGAGATTATCTGCCTCCAGGTTCTTATTATTAAAGCCAATCAGAATTCATGCTACGAGAGCCAATGCAAGAAAACCCAGAGCAAACAAAAATCACAACTTCATCAGTCCCTGTGAAATGCCTTGAGTGTGTCTTTGTGACACACAACAGAATTCACAAGGCTAGCTGCAGTTTCCCATGCTGGGGGTTGGATACTGTATATGACCCTAAGCAAGATCTTAGCGTATAGAAGGCATCCTTGAGTTGGGCCTTGGTCCGCTGGCAACAAGCATTAGAAGACGTGGAGTTGATATTCAGTTTGGGGTTTGCTCGGTTAGGTAGACGAAGCACCGTGGGGCAGCAGATGCTGCGACATGGCCCTGCCAGGGAAGGTGGATCCAATCGCTGTGTCTCACAGGTGAGAACACTGGAGATTTGAAACCTCAGTGTTTTCCCAGGAAGCTCATCTGCTCACTGGCTGTGCAGGTCTATGAGTCTGAAGTTTTCTCCCACGCCCACAGTTGCTTTGGACAGCTCTGTTCCCCGCAGTAACCGCGCCGTTGGCCAGGCCTAGGACTGCGACTTTCAGGAGCAAGAACACTTTGGCTTCCCCAGCCACCATTCTTCAGAGTGCAGTCGAATGCCAGCCTCAGGCAGAACCTGCTGACCTCTCACGTTGCCATGGAGTCTTACAAGAAGCATTTCTTCATTTTTCTGGAGTATCGGAAATGTAGACAAGAAGGATATAGAATGAAGTGGGGATGTTACGTCCAGGTCATGGAAGGAAGCATTTCTGTACCACCAGGGCTTACGGTGACTGTTGTGGGCTGAATGTTGTACCCACCTCGAATTCTTACACCGAAGCCCTAGCTGCCATGGCGACGGTATTTGGAAACGGGCCCCTGAGTGTGATTTAGATGAGGCCATGAGGTTAGATGGATTAGAGTTCTTACAGGGCGAGGAGACCGGGAATCAACTCATTTAGTCAAGTGCTTGGTATGTAAGTATAAGGATGCAAATTCAATCTCCAGGACATATGCAAGAGCAGTGTGGTGGCCCGTGCTTGTGACACCAGGGCTGGCAGGCTCTAGGGAGCTCTCTAGAGCTCACTGGCTAGTCAACCTACACAAATCAGTGAATTCTAAGTAAAACTGAGAGACTTGATCTCAAAACCTAAGGTGGACTATACCCTGAGGAATGACACCTTAAGTTGATCTCTGGCCTTCACACACATGCACACACATGGACACACACTCCTCAAATATGCACACATTGACACCCACATAGACACATAGGTGACAAGAAATTAAATACAGTAAGAACAGGGATAGACCAGCATTGGTTCTTCCTCTACTTTATTCAGACATGCTAAGAAGGCAATCTCCTGCAAGCCTGGAGGACAGCCTCCATCAGAAACCAAATGCCGGACCCGCAGCCTTTGGCCTCCAGAGCTGAGACAAACAACCACACAGGTTTATCCCAGCAGCCAGAGCAGCGTGGCACAGTGGTCCATGAAAATGGGGTCTGGATTTTGAGCCAAGGAATACAGTAAGATTTTACCAACTCGTATATAGTTCCAATTTTCAAGAAGTAAACCATACTTTGGAAAATCTATTTATTTATGTGGTTGTAGCCATCGTTAAATGTTTCTTGTAAAGAGACACAGCGTAAATACTTCAGATTTGGCAAGAGACAGTATCTGTCTCTCTTGGGGGCTACAGACCGGGGTCTGCTGACTCCATGTGATATCAGAGACTGTCTTATAAAGAAATAAAATTTCTCAAAGATGTGCTTTTGTTTGTAGGATTAATATCTAGCTATTTTTACAGGAAGTTTACTCAGGTGTCATTTTCATACAAATGTAATTAATTGGGTGCAGGTGTAAATTACTTTTTGTCATAGTCTGTTTCGGCAGGCTTATGCAGAAAACATTTTTAAAAAGAACGATTCTCTGTCACTTGAAAAAATAAGGCCTACATACATAGCTAGGATATCTCAAAAAGCAAATGTTTCAAGGGACATGAGAAATAGTACATGGTACAAGGGTGTGGTCGCCTTTCTCTGTTACTTTCTATCTGAAAATAGGTATTGGTGGTAAACCATCCCTTCAAGCTTCTCGCCTCACATGGAGCGGGCCTGTTCCTCTACCCCAGCCCAGCCGAGCCAATCCAGGCAAGCAAGTACCTTCCACTCTCAGGAATATCACAGCAGCCTGCCTTGCCCTGTGACCGCCCTAGCAACCGGTCTCATTTAGCTACACAATGTACATGTAAGAAGGAAGGCAGATATGGAACATTCTACTTCAGTTGTGTGTGAGCCCTACATCTCCCAAATTTCCACATCATAACTTTGAACCTCAGAGACGCTGGGCCAGGTCACACAGCTGGTGTGCCATTGAGTATAAATGTGGACCCAAATGCTAGGTTGCCAGCCACACGAATTCTTTCTCTCCAGCGCTCAGCACATTTACCAAACTTCGTATCACCAACTGGAAGCTGCCTGTCCCATCTGATGTGAACTTCCTTTTGGTGGCTCCCCCTCTCCCTGAGCCCTGAAATGGAGAGCCCTGAGTGCAAAGGGCTCCTGACGAAGTTGGGGAGGGTCATCTGGGGGTCACCCAAAGCCCAGTCAGAGCTAGGGTACGGCAGAGACAGGAGGGGCAGGAAGGGACACTGGGGGGGGGCAGATGAAACAGGGGAGGCAGCAGCTATGTCAACAGAGGGGGGCAGGGGGTGGTGGAGCCCTGGGGCCAGCAGAGCCCTGGGAAGCAAGCAGGCCTGCCCACAGAGCCGCTGAGTCTAGACTCCAGATGTGCAGGCGGCCAAGTCAGCTCCAGTGGTAAATATTCCTACCAGATGACAAGGGGCTTAAGCCATACATTGATCACAAAGGACAGAAAATAAGATTAGCGCCAACGCTGGGCACTGCTGCTCCTCCCCAGGGAAGACCCATGCTCATTCCAGTGCACACGTGTGTGTGTGTGTGTGTGTGTGTGTGTGTGTGTGTGTGTGTGTGTATGTATGCATATGTGCATATAAGTGTATACATGTATATGTATTATGCATATGTGTATATGAATGTATTCATATGCATGCGTGTATTATGCATGTGTATATGAATATATGTATGTGTATGTGAACACACACACAAGGTACTTCTTCAAGTTATTATGACAATAAATTGTATACGTCCTTACATTTTCCTTGCTGTGCTTTACACAGTTCCAAGATAAATTGTCCTAATTAAATTAATTAGACACTTAAAAATGACCTGATATA
The DNA here is from genome assembly GCF_049852395.1 of Peromyscus maniculatus bairdii. NCBI lineage: Eukaryota > Metazoa > Chordata > Mammalia > Rodentia > Cricetidae > Peromyscus > Peromyscus maniculatus. Next base: position 33,517,309 of record NC_134873.1, on the reverse strand, counting down.
TTGGGCACGTGGAGAGAAGGTAAGCCATTTTCCTTCTGATTTTCAACCTCTGGGGAGACTGAGAGTTGAGAAAAAGATGGATCCTGAGTGTTGTTTGTTAGGGTGCCTCTCCTGTAACAAAGCCCCTGAGAAAATGAACCCAAGGGAAGAAAAGTTCGTCTGGGGTCAGCGTTTCAGGGGTTCCAGCCCCAGGTCAGAAGCTCTGCTGCTCTGGAGAAGAAGCACACGACCAGCAGTGTGGGTGGGACAAGGCTGCTTCCCTCCCAGGAAGAATGAAGGATGGAAGGAGGCAGAGAAGGGGAGGAAAGAGGGCAGGGAGGTGCTGTGTGACTTTCCCTGGGGGACATTGACAAAAAAAGGCTAGTCACTGAAAATAGGCCATCAACAACAAACCAAAGAAGCCATTCTATCGGAGTCCGACTTGACACATGACTAAGATTACTAGGGTGACTTAAAGTAGTGTGGGTGAGGGGTTCCTTACAGGAGCCGGAATGTCTCCAATGCAGCAACATCACTGAAAATGTCCACCCCAGCATGGGTGGCAACTCATGAAAGTTGTGTCCCTGGGCCTCTCTGCATGACTTACAGGTGGTTCAACGGGTCCAGGAGTTTCCTCTCCCTAGAGTCCTCCCTGCTTATATGACCTTGGGGAGGGAGGGGCCTTGTGAATCTGATAAGTTTCAGGTACTTTCTAAAATTTGTGAGTTGTTCCCTTCCTGAGCCTTAAGGAGCATCTTTCTAGGATGCAAACATCTGGTTCCAGAGGATGTCGCTAGCCAACAAAAGGAAAGAAGAAGAGAGGAAGGAAGGGAGAAGAGGGGGAAAGGGAGAAGTTGAGAACAAGATACAATCCCCACAGTCACGTCCCCAAAGACTGACTCCCTTCCACCAGGTCCCCCCTTCTGTCACTCCCTCACAGCGCATCATATTATCAAGGCACTGTGGATTAAACTAGTGATGAAGTCAGTGCCTTCCTGACCCAATCACTCTCCCCAAACTCTCCTCTGAATACTTCTTTACTGGAGGCCCAGCCTTCCACATCAAGTCGTGAGAAGTACATTTCAAATTGAAGCTCCAATGGCTTTGTTGCTGATGATGGTTGTGTGCGTACACTCACATGTGTGTGCAAGGGTGAGCGAACAAATGTGAGCTCAGTATGAATGTCCGTGTAAGCACCTGTGGAGCCAAAGGAAGGTATGAGCTGTCTTCTCGTTCTCTACCTTATTTTTTGAGGCAGTCTCTCCTGAAACCTGAAACTTGAGATTTTGATTAGGCTGGCCGGCCAATGCACTCCTGGCACTGGCCTGTTTGTCTCTCAAAGCACGGTGACAAGGACAAACAGCCCTGCCCAGCTTTTATAGAGGAGCTGCGGATTTGAACCGAGGCTCTCTTTCTTTGACAAGTGTACGTACTCACTGAGCAATCTCGTCCCACCCAACAGCAAGTTTTTAAAAAATGATTTTTAGGATGTAAGACCATGAATTATCCATTTGTTTCAAGAGTTTTGCAGTTTTTAGGAAATCAGCATAGACCTGAATAAAAAAAACCTAAAGATAGGTTTGTCCTCCTGCTTCCCCAACCCAAATGTTTATCACTGTCTCCCACGCCAGCCCTCCTGGGAGTCATCAGCTGTATCACCTTGGTTACAGCTAGTCTCAATGATGTCACAGGCTGATTTAAAAAAAAAAATGCAACTCTTTCCTGTCCCCCATGCCATTGAAGGGAAAGAACACAGGGTTTCAATAATTCCAGAGTTGTAATATCTCCTTGCTTAAAATATATTGGCACCTGGTAGGAGGTAAGCTCTGACTTCCTTGTGAAATTACAGCCTTCCATATGTCAGAGGCAGCAGCTGAAGCAAGAGAATGCTGGGGCTTTTATGAACTCCCTCTTCCATAGCCAGGCTCCCAGGAGGCTCCTCGGCGATATTACAGCCACATTCACTGTGTTCTTGCTTTATTTCTTAAGAGAACAAGGTTTTATGGGGAGGAACAACAGACCCAGAGCCGGGTCTAGATCAGTACCTTTTGGTTTAGAAGGACAGAATGGCCACAAAGGGCAACTGTTATTCAACAATCATGAGTGAATTTGCAGACACTTGGCTTATTGTAGCCCTGGCAATCTTCAGAGCTATAACATCCATAACAGTCCAGAGAGTTGCAGAGTAAACCATTTCTATGGAGATGAAGTCGTGGTCTGTGACTGGGGGAGGATTTAATCCCCATCCCAATGGCTTCCAAGTAGGAATTAAACAAGTCCTGGAAAAAAATATTGGGGTGAATGGATGATGTGTCAGGACTACACAGTCATCTGGCTGAAGTAACCAGCATTCTGTTTCACTTCTTAAATTTACCCAATCTCATGTAATTTGATGAGTCTGTAATTAAATATAAAGCCTCAGCTTTCATTCAGATCAAACTCAAAATTTACCTCCCAGAATCATCCGGATAAAGTATTCACAATTCAGGCAATTCACCCTGTAAAGTGCCTGTTTCTAAAGTACAAGGATGGAATTTGGATTGCTGGCACTCATGTAAAAATGAGGCATGGTGTCTCTGTCTGTCACCTTCATGTAGGCGGGACAAAACAGGTGGAACTCTGGGGCTATAACACCCGCTAGTTTAGTTGGTTGGCCGGGGAGGTGATCTGAGTTGGAGTCCCCAGGACCCACATCAAAGCCAGGCACAGTACTCTACATGTCTAAGCCCCAGACACTCCTGGGCTAGCGAGCCAGGAGTACACGTGGTGACGAGACTCCATTTAAACAAGGCAGAAAGATGATGGACAGTATCCAAAGACCATCTTCTCATCTCCATACATGCTATGGCATATATACATCTGCACCCCCCCACACATACACATAATGTCTTCTCATCTCTACACACATGCTGTGCCACGTGTACATCTGTATACATATGTAAAAATAAGGTGAAGCTATGATAAGACATCCAGTGTTGACTATGGGCCTTTACATATATGTACACACACATACGAACAAACACAACCACAAACTATATATCATATATAGAAGACAATATCTGCAATCATATGCACCTCAAGGACTGCCACAAAGATTAAAGGATTCCATGCACAATTCTCTAACACCTCTCCCTGAGACATCCCAGTACCCATGAAGCAAGCCATCACTATCTCTTAAATGTGCTTCTGGGGACAATGGATATAGTATTTGAAACCTAGATTTCTCCCAGAATACCTACAACATATGGTCTCCAAAATTAGAGATGAAACATCCAATAAGCAATATGTTTCTGGAAAAGAAAAAAAAAAGTCCCTTAGAAACAGGAAACTGAAGAGAAGTTGTTTTGTTTTGTTTTTTTAACACACAAGTCAAATTCAGTCCTGGAAGTTACCCTCTTAAGGACAGCTCAGAATTTCTCTAATGAAAGAGACTTCTTTGAGACAAGAGATGCTTGTATCTCACTGCCTGTCTCTCTGCTGCTGCGGCTATGATCTTCTCCTACAAGTTGCCAGCACTCCCGCTCAGAACAACCCCGACATTCTCACTGCCATGGCAAACGCCCATTCTCGCTGATGAGGGCTTTCTTTCCCATCTCTGTTGCTTTGGAGTCTGTCCTCCACCCCCTCCCACCCCCTTGACAGTGTAGGAACTTCCCACAGAGACCATGAGATCACTTCCTGCTGACTCAGCGTGTCTCTGGCTGAGTCAGGACTCGCTGGGCCCCTAGGAAGGCTGTAATTAAGAATGAGTGTTGGAGTTAACACAAAGCCTCAGAAATGTCATCTAAGACCCCAGGAATTGGGGAGACCAATTACTACCCTGCATCATCCTCAGATACCCCGTGGCCCTGGTGAATGTTCTCCCTGCTGGCTTCTTCTTCCCATCAACCCTCCTTGCTGGTCACCAGCCATGATGGCCAGGCCTCTTGGAAGAGAGTTCACACAGCAGCCCAGGGCTCCATCCCGGGGCCTCAGAAGCTGCTTGGGTTTGTTTATGAAGGAGAAATGACAGAAAAAGAGGAGAGAGCTCTACCCTTAGCTACCAGTGGCTTTTGTCTTCTCTCTTGAGTCTATCACAAAATCCTGGCAACAGTCATTTATAAAGAATAGAGGTTGACTTGGCTTCTAGTATTGGAAAGTACAAGAGTTCAAGTCCTCGGCCTCTGGTCACCATCTGCATCCTTGATACATTATCACAGGGAAGTGGTGCCTCAGCTTGGCCCAAAGGAAACATGGAGGACTTCATCACTTTGCAGTTTTTTATGGATCAATTCATTACTCAGATTGATATGCATTCACAGCGTGTGTTTATCACTCCACTCCCTCACCCTTTGTCTCCCTCCCCTCTCTATCAGACCTTCTGCCAATTTAAAAAGTTAAGTGCAATGAGCAAACGCCTTCAGAAATCTTTACCTACTAAAATTAACGCAAATGCTACTAATGTATTAATACCCAGATCTCAAGTTCTTATGACGGATACTCCAGACCCACAGAGCTCCCGATGGTCATCTCAAAACCTCAGCCCAAGTCTTCAAAGATGAGAACTAGCTTTGTTTGCTTATGCCTGGAATACCAGGAGGAAGGCTGAGGCAGGAGGATGGCAAGGAGCCTGGGCTATGAAACATCTCAAAAATAAAAAGAGAGTAAGAGAAACAGAAGCATGAAAGGGTTGCTCTCGTAGCTGAGAACACGGAGGAACCTTTCTACAAAACCTAAACTGAGTCTATGAAATCATGAAATTAAAGAGCAGATTGATGCTTGTGCATAAACATGATCATCCTAAAATGTAATATTCTACATTCTGTTTGTTGTATGTCAGTGATACAATTCATAGAGCTATATACATCTAATAAATATCAAAAACAAGGTGTGGTCCAAGGTAGGCTTAACATTAGACATAATTCACTGCTTTAACAGACAACACTAGAAAACTTCTTTGCTCTCAATGAATGGGGGGAGGGGATTACATGAGACTCAAAACTCATTCCTGAGGAGACATCAAAGGAGAATTTGAAGGGAACTTCCTTCCTTGAACAACAACCTTGTAGAAACTCTAATCCCTGAGTCCATACAAGGAACTATTTTCCTCTGAGGGGCCAGCAGGTATTCCCTTCCCCTCAGTGCTCACTTTTCACCAGCACTGGAGTTGGGCACAGGGGCTTATGTGGGAAGATTACATTGGGTCCTATTCAGTCCAAACAGTAAGATCAGGCCCAGATCTGTTCAAATCTAAATGAGTAAGACAAAACAAAAACAGTTTGGGCCCACATCCTCAGTTCAGATCCCAAAGACCCAACCGACTGCCACCCCTTCCCACCCATCAGTAGGACAAAATGGGAAAAGATTTTTACCAACTCCACATCCAGCACATCCAAAATATATAAAGAACTTAAGAAACTAGACATCAACAAACCAAACAATTCAATTAAAAATTGGAGTACAGATCCAGAGAACTATCAACAGAGGAATCTCAAATGCCTTAAAAAAAAACAAAACTGTAGTATGAAGGTTTCTCCAGTACCACCCAGTCACGTGATCCCTCAGCCACTTATAAAATAATAATTCAGAGCCTCAATATTAATTACCAATTGTATAGCCTATGGCAGGCTTCTTGCTAGCTAGCTCTTATAACTTAACCCATTTCTATTGATCTATGCATTGCCATGTGGCTTCGTGGCTTACTGGTACTTTTACATCTTGCTTTTCCTGGCAGTGGCTCCAAGCTTCTCCCCAGACTCCACCTTTCTCCTTCCTGTCTCTCTTGGATTTCCCACCTGCCTCTAAGCTGCCTTGCAAAAGGCCAAATCAGCTTATTTATTAACCAATGGGAAAAACACGTATTCACAGCATACAGAAAGACCATCCTACAGCACTTCCCCTTTTCTGTCTAATCAGAAAGGAAGGTTTTAACTTTAACATAGTAAAATTGCATATAATAGAACAGGTATCAAGTAAGAATTACAGTTATAGTATCTAGTCTATTTATAATTGGCAAAATTAAAGAAAATATTTCTTCTATCCTATATTTGTGAGTCTAAGGTTTCATATCCAATTTATCTTTTATCATGACTAAGGAAAAGTATAATTACAACTATCTAGTCTTCAACTACATCAAAGATCCCAGAAGGATATAATATTACCTAAGTAAATAGGAAGTGAATTATAAACAACTTCCAAAATTCTAGAATGACAGAAACAGCTGGCTGCCTGGACAGTCACCCCAAGTTTCTCTGCAATGTTGGGGCATCCATCTTCAGCCTATAGGCCTACAGTTTCTCAGTTGCTTTTTCCCACAGTAAAACATTTTAAGAAATATTCAACATCCTTAGCCATCAAGGATATGCAAATCAAAATGACTGAGATTCTATCTTATACCCGTCAGAATGGCTCAAAAGCATGTGACAGCTCATGCTAGCAAGGATGTGGAAAGGGGACATTCCTCCATTGCTGGTGGGAGTGTAAACTTGTACAGCCACTTTGGAAATCAATATGGTGGTTTCTCAGAAAATTAGGAATCGATCAAAACCCAGTTCTATCATTCTGGGTCATATACCCAAAGGACACTCCATAATACCACAAGAACACTTGCTCAGCGATATTCATAGCAGCATTATTCACAATACCTAGAACCTGGAAACAACCTAGATATCCCTCAACCAACCAACGGATAAAAATGTGATACTTATACACAATGGAGTCTTACTTAGCTGTTAAAAATGACATCATTAAATGTGCAGGCAAATGGATGGATCTAGAAAAAAAAAACATCCTGAGTGAGGTAATCCAGATGCAGAAAGACAAACATTGTATGTACTCAGTCGTAAGTGGATATTAGCTTTTAAGTAAAGGATAATCATACTACAATCCACAGATCCAGAGAGGCTAAGTAACAAGGAGAGCTCAAGGGGATGGTGGGGGTGCAGGGGAACTGCTCTCCCTGGGAAGGGGAAATAGAATAGATTTTTCAGGTGGATGGGGATAGTGAGAATGGGAATAGGAAGGATCGGGTCACAGCAGAGGGATGGAGGGAGAGAGTACTAGGACAGATGGCTGGAATTGGGGGGCATGTCAGGGGCAAGGTAGAAACCTAGTGCAATGGAAACACCCTGAAATCTGAGGATGACCCTAGTGAAAACTCCTAATAATGGGAGACCACGGAGCCTGAACCCGTCATCTCCGGTAACCAGGCAAGACTTCCAGTGGAAAGATTAGGACACCAACCCAGCCTCAAAATCTTCCACCTATAATTTGTTCTGCCTGCAAAATGTGCTGGGGTAAAGGTGGCACATAACTTGTGGACGTGGCCAACCAATGACTGGTCCAACCTGAGATCCAGGCCATGAGAAGGAGCCCACACCTGGCACTGCCTGGAAGCCAGGACCCAGAGACCTAGGATAGAACCAAACAGGACTGGCAAAACAAAAAAGACAATGAAATGATTCCTAATAATATTCTACTATATTCGTAGACCAGAGCCTGGCATCATCGTCATCAGAGAGGCTTCATCCAGCAACTGATGGGAGCAGATGCAGAGACCCACACAGCCAAATATTAGGCAGAGAATGGAGAATCCTGTGGATTGTAGGAGCCAGGACAACACAAGAACACAGAATCAACTAACCAGGACTCCTAGGGGCTCACAGGGACTGAACTGTCAATCAGGAAGCCTGTATGAGTCTGACCTAGGCCCTCTGCATATGTGTTATGGTGGGTAGCTTAGTGTTCTGTGAGACTCCTAACAGTGGGAGCAGGGGCTGTCTCTGACTCTTTTGCCTGCTTTGGGGACCATTTTCCTCCTACTGGGTTGCTTGGACCTGCCTTGATGTCAGGATATGGACCTAGTCTTATTGTAACTTGTTATGCTGTGTCTGCCTCCTGTATCCCAGGGAGGCCTGTTTTGTCTGAATGGAAAGGACAAAGAATGGATCTAAGGGAGAGGGGAGGTGTGGGGGGAGGAACTGGGAGGAGAGGAGGAAGGGGAAACTGGTAGGGTTGAAGTATAATATATGAGATAAGAATATATAAATAAATTTAAGGCCGGGGCGGTGGTGGCGCACGCCTTTAATCCCAGCACTCAGTAGGCAGAGCCAGGCGGATCTCTGTAAGTTCAAGGCCAGCCTGGACTACCAAGTGAGTTCCAGGAAAGGCGCAAAGCTACAGAGAAACCCTGTCTCAAAAAACAAAAAATATATAAATAAATTTAAAAAAAGAAATGTAAAATAAGTGATCCCCCCCCCCATTGGTGTGTTGGCAAACACTGTCTATGAAAACAGGAAGACTCATAGAGGAGGTGGGATCGGTGGGGCGGGGGGTACAGTTTTCCTTCAGATCTGGGTCTGAAATGTGCTCAGCATTGGCTCCACACTAGCAGGGCTTTGTCCATGCTTCCATGGCTTAGAAGCCAGTAAACTGAATTCCGCCATAAGCATCTGGGGCTCTCTCATTGGAATGGCTGGGACTTTACTTTGGAGTCCTGTAGGTCTGAATTTAAACGTAGGCCCGATGTATTTGCTAAGGAGCTATTTTATAAAAGTGACTTTCCTTGTTGCTATGACCAAATGCCTGACAAGAAGGAGGAAGGTCTTATTTTGTCTTATAGTTTTAGGGGGGTATACTCAATCATGGAGAGGAAGATGCACTGTGAGAGTCTGCCAGAGTCCAACTTGCTCTACTCCTACCTTTCAAAGGATTCTTGGGTGGAGGAGAGGAATGAGTAAGACAGAAAGAGATACAAGATAGCTTCTGGAGGGCCCTGGTTTAATACCCAGTCTTCTAGAGGTTTATTCAAAGGGACTTTTTATAATAGGCCAAGGGGAGAGGCAAAAGACCTCCTCCTTGCAAGATCAAAGCACACCGTACAGCCAAGTATAGACCCTTCCAAACACCTGGTAAACACGCCCTTAGCCAAATCAACCCATTATGCAGCCCTGCTGGGTGAAGCAAGCTCAGATTCTCTGACCCTGAGTAAGGTCTCACAAGGAAGGCTCTGTGGGTCTCCACCCACAATCCACCATAGCAGGAGTGTTGAGACGGGACTCCCTACCTCCTCCCATGGTGGTGGACCGGGAGGCACAGGGTGGACAGGAAAGGGGGGCTGCTACAAAACCCTGTACTATCTACATTTCTGTTGCTGTGATGAAACCCCATGACCAAGGCCTTCCTTATAGAAGGAGAGATTTATTTGGGGCTTACAGTTCCAGAGGGTTAGTCCATGACCGTGGAGGTGGGGAGGCAGCCAGCACGGCAGCCGGAGCCAGAAGCTGAGAGCTGAGGGCTGCTCACACCTTAAATCGCATGCAGGAAGCAGAGAGCGCAAACTGGAAATGACTCTAGCCTTCCGACTCTCAAGGCCCGCCCCCAGTGACGTACTTCCTCCAGCAGCTCTGTAGCTCCGAAGTCTTCCCAAACGGGACCAGCTGCGCACCAAGTATCCAAAGGCCGGGGACTAAGAGGAGGTGTTTGTCATTCAAACCACCACAAACCTCAAGACTCACTCCCCTCCTACCCTGCAGTGGCACACTTCCTTCATCAGGGCTCCCCCTCCTAAAGGTCCACAAATTTCCAAAATGGCACTTCCAGCTGAGGACCCAGTGTTCAAACACGTGAGCCTGAGACAGACATTCCACATTCAAATCACAGAAAGGAGCTCGGTCAAGCTATCTATTTTCTGGTTCACTCTTTGAGACAGAGCTGGTGAGGCCTGTCTTAAGCATAAAGTCATGAATTAAATCAGACATATGGATTCCCTTGGTCATAGAACAACTATTATTATTAGTGGACAGCACTAATGTTATATAAAATCCTGGACTCTGTGGGCTTGCTGCCTGTTGATGGAGGGTGAGCTGACAGGTGCCACATTTTGCACTGGGTGCTCTGTGAGATTGGCCCAGAAGCGGTTGCAAACCCGGAGAAATGACAGGCAACCTACCTGGTCAGGGGTGGGAAGCTTCCAGGTCACTGGAAGTTGCCTCAGAGAGTAGAAACAGAGTGGCCACCCCACCCAATCCCCTGCAGAGTCCCAGTGACAGTTCTTTCTTAGGGCTGTGCATACATGACCTCTTAGCTGTTCCTTTGCTCAAGGGGCACCCTAGGAGTTCCTTGTTGCGTTTGGGGGCTAGTGATGTGTGATAGATGACAGATGTAACAGAAATTGAAATTGAACTCATTTTTAGTTAGGTCTTTCAAGAACCCTGCTAAAAGCATTGACCTTAAACCACACACACACACACACACACACACACACGCACGCACGCACGCACGCACGCACGCGCGTCAAACCCGATGCAGGTTCAACCAAAGCCACGTATTGGTTGAACCCTCAGAGGAGCAGCCCAGCACTGTGCGCATGCCCTGCCCAGCAATGTGGCTTAGCAATCCCACGCAGCCACTGGCCAGCTGGAACAGTGCCCAGGCAGCCTGTTACTAATGATAATTTGCAATGGAAAAACTTTAAAATGTTTCAGCATTTTTCCTTTCTCTATATTTAATGTTTAAGTCATTCTTAAGGAAAGATTTTGGAGGAAGGATGGCAGACACAGAGCTTTCCTTTGGTGAGAGGGAAGATTACATGAACCAGTACCTAATACCCAGTGACAGCATTTCAGAGGCTATGGAATCACTTTGCACGTCGAGTCTGTAAAAGAGAAGGTTAAAGGGCCCAGGAAGTCATATTCTAGAAACTCAAACAAGTACAGTTAGGAAAGAAGACACTGAACGGTAACAAATGGATCCCACACCTGAGCGTAGACACAGCTCAGTAACTGCAGAGCTTCACTACCATGGAAGAGCTCCTTTGTTAAAAACAAATATTCATTGGGAATTTTGTACATGTGTACAGTGAAATACGATCATACCTACTCCCAATTTCCCCCCTCCAGCTCCTCCAACAATCCCCCGACACACCCCTCACTTAACTTTATGCCTTTGTTGTTGTAACCCATGGCGTTCAGTTAGTGCTGCTCCTCTGTCCAGTGGAGATGGAGGACCTACCTACTTGTGGTCGCTCCTCCATCACCAGTCAATACTTTTTAAGTCAAAGGACACCACAGATGGGGGAGGGGTGGGCTCTTTTTGATTGAGCTGTTTTAAGAATGTTGAGTGGGGCCAGGCGGTGGTGGCGCACGCCTTTAATCCCAGCACTCGGGAGGCAGAGCCAGGCGGATCTCTGTGAGTTCGAGGCCAGCCCGGGCTACCAAGTGAGTTCCAGGAAAGGCGCAAAGCTACACAGAGAAACCCTGTCTCGAAAAACCAAAAAAAAAAAAAAAAGAAGAAAGAAAGAAAGAAAGAAAGAAAGAAAGAAAGAAAGAAAGAAAGAAAGAAAGAAAGAAAGAAAGAAAAAAGAATGTTGAGTGGGAGGAGGGAGATGAAGCTAGAAGAGGGTTATGAGAAGGTGAAGGGTCTTAAGGGAGATGGGAACAGGAGGGGATTAAATATGTGATAATAAGCCAGAGGAAGAAATGAATTGGGAGAAGGAAGGGAATCAGCTAGAAGGGGGGCAGGGACATGGGGGAGGGAAATGGGGAAGGGGAACTGGTGAGACATAGTGACACATATGTATGGAAATGTTGTAATGGAACCCACAACTTTAGATACGTAAATAAAAACTTAACCAACAAGGAAGGGAAGCAAAGAAGAAAAGAAAGTGGGGGGGCGTCAAAAGTTAGAGCAGGTAGAGGAGAGCTGGGCTGTGATCAATAGCAGGAGTGTAAACCTGAATACTTACAAAACCATTCAGTTCAAGATGTCCCCAACAACTCCATAGCCTCTACTGTAATTCTGTTTTCAAGCAATCTGCCCCTGGAGAGTGTGCTCTGTAGAGCCAAGGCCAGCATGGCTGCTCTGGGGATGGCTGGGCACCAGCTGCCTGTTCTTGCCCTCTCTCGGGTCTACTTTGCAAGCAAGGCCCTCACTGTCAACCCATGACCCAGGGCCTCTTAGGGAAAGACATGGATCTGGGCTCTGTAAGGTGTGGGAAGGTCCTTGATGTATGAATCTAAGGTCAGGGATGAGCATCACCCTTCCACCCATGACTGGCCACCCAGGAATGGCCTGAAGATCGGGTTCCTAGGATAAGGTTTTAGGGACATGTGACATCAATAGATATCCCAGATTTCTACGTAGAATGCCAAGTTTGCATTTTTCAGCAGACATTTGTTGCAAAACTGTCTCTGGCCCATGAATGATAATTCTTCAACGATTATGAAGCATTCCAGCTGAGTTCCAGTCAGTGGAAATCAAAGTTGTCATGAGCATCCTTATTGTTGCCTTCAGGCATGGGTTAGTTAGATCATTGTCCCCAGAGCTTTCCACCTATGTGGAAGAACAGTAGTACTGGTAAAATGGGTTGTTTGTGAGTCTGACTGTACACACACACACACACACACACACACACACACCACTCTTTTCTTTTCTTACCACTGGCCATTAACCATTCATCATCTGGAGTCCTGGCTGCTTTCATGACTGAAGCCGGAAGCATCTGAACTGAATAGCTCTTAGACAACATTCTTGTCAATGGCCTTCAGGATGCACTATGGTGATATTTTATTTGTACTGAAATGTGATTTTATTTGTATGTTAATAAATAATGTTGCCTGGGGGTCAGAGCTAATAGTAAGCCATAGCGGAGCTGGGCATTCATGGTGCATGACTTTAATCCCAGCACTTGGTAGGCAGAGCTAGGTAGATCTCTGTGTGTTCAAGGATATAGCCAGCATGGAGACACACGCCTTTAATCTCAATACCAACCATAGAAGACCTGGAGGTCTGTACAGACAGGCAGTGATGAGGCGGTCATGTAGTTGGGTTTACAACCAATGAGAAGGCAGAACACAAAGTCTATATAAACACACAGGAAGTAGGTCTCTCTTGGCTGAAGAGGCTAGCTGCAGCAGTGAAGGGTAAGGCTCTTAGCTCTGACCTCTTGGCTTTCTTCTTTGCGTTGGTTCTGTGTTTCTTATTTAATAAGACGGTTGGTTACACCTACAGGGCACTGTTGTTTCTCCTCGCTCATTGGAGGATATTTGCCTGGTGAAAGGGGACACCGATCTTCACGGGGTACCCACTCCCACCTTTCGGGGAAAAGCTTCAGAGTGGAGACTTTCCAGTGTGAGACAGAGGGAGGCGGGGAGGCAGGGTGGCATTTGTATCTGAACACAGGGTCAGGGACTCTCTGTTTAAACCTCTGTAAGGAGCAGACGTTTGTCCCTTTGTCCTTAATGTGCCCAGCTGTTTGGCAGTGGTCCATCTTAGAGAGTCATTTTACAGCTAGATTAGTGAATTATAATCATTTGAGAAAGCAAGTTTACCTGACTTCTCCGGCTTTCCTCTTGTGTACTTACACCTGGCCTCAACTGAGGGACAATCTTTGCTCAGAGGTTCCTGCCACTCTTCTGGCACTCTGGGGTGGTGGCACCAGCTCCCATAGGAGTGCTCTAACCAGATGGTAAGGGACTTACTTGTCCTGGGAGTGTCTGCATGCACATTGAGAAAGTCTTGTAGATGCAGCAGTTTCGGCTGCTATTTCAGAGAATTCTGTCAGGAGTCTTGACAATCAATGAGAACTGAAAACAATTAGTCACAGTTGTGGATCTCTTCAAGTTCATGGGCAGCGCAGCTTCCTCGGGAAAGCCACGTCTGGAGGCAGAGGCGGTGCAGAATATCGTTTTAGGAAGACAATGGGTCTGCGGGCCCAGGAAACAGCCTGGCATTCCTCTTCTTTGTTTAATCAAACTTCCTTCCAGCTCCTGAAGGCTGGCTGATTTTCAGAAATGCCTCTGTGGCCCCCCGCCCCCATAGATAGTGCAGTTGGTGTTGACATCTGTACAGCTAATCTGAGCAAAACGCTTCCAACCAGCAGAACACAGTGAAAACAATGGCGTGCTTGTCACCCATGGGAGATAATTTCTGAATTCCCCTGAAACAAGGCAGGATCCCCACCTCCTTTCATTCCATGTCAGTCACCCAAGTGACTTCAAACAGACTTGTGAAGCAGGGACCAATCCCCCAGCTTCTGGGGGAGAGGCTGGGAAAACAAAGACCAACCTGGAAGCAGTTCTCAGAACTGAAGACCCGTCCATCCATCCATCCTGCTTTTCAGGAGCTCGTCTGGTGTGGCCTCTGTCTTGGTTTGTATCCTCAATGGCTTGTTTCTGGTCACATGACAGAACAGTGCCAGACAGGGGTGTTCGTGAAGTCCTTCCAGAGAGTTCCATTTGTTGAGGTCTGCACCTGGTCTTGGCTTGTGAGCTCTAGAAGTCAGGAGGGGCAAGGGCAGAAGTCTGTCCCAGAGTAGGTATATGAGGACCTCCTTGCAGGCTGGTGGTAGAGATAAGGAAGCACGGGGCAGCGCTTCACAAGGGAGAGGCAGGTGTTCCTCACACAAAGGCATAGACCCCAGTGACATACGCAGCCCTGTCACAGTGGCCCTATAACTGTGGGCACTCCGTATAACCCTGCATTTTCTATGCCCTTCTCTGTGAGTTTCTGGTACTTAGCCTCCAGGAGCTTTGAAAGGTGAAATCGTTGTGTGTCAATCTTGTGTCATGTAGGAATGGCACAGATCTGCTGCGTGACAGATGTCATAGAGACTTCACGGAGCTTGGCAAATTTCACCTGTCTTCACGGAGGGCTCCCTGACTTTTGCTTCGATGGCCAAGAGGCCAAGGAGCTGTGTTGTTGCTGTATTGGTTTGACTCCTTCCTGGGACCTGATGTGGCCTCTTTCCCGAGGCCTTGACACCTCTTCTCTGTTGTTCCAAGCTCACAGTGAGTTCCCCGGGAGTGACCTGAGAACGAAAGTGCTGTCTATGTCCACATAAGTGGTGTGTTTTCCCAGAGTTTTCCAGAGTTTTCCCAGTGTCTCTGTCCTTATCCCTCTCCCTGAGACCAGCATGCCTGGTCCTGTGTGTGGGAGAGTGCTGGACAGACGTGTGGCCATCCTCATTTTCTTTTCTCCATTTCCCAGTGTGCCTGGAGAGGCGATAGATCAGGAGACCAGATTGTTGTATTCTCCAGGAAGCAGCAGGAGATTGGATGTGGGTCCAGAAACTTCTCCAGGAAGCGGTATCTCTGAAGGGAACTCCTTCAGTTCACCTCCCTGTATTAAAAATTAGGTGAACCTCAAGTATGACATGAAAATTCACTCTGCTTTGCCCACATCTAATAAAATGCATTTGGAGCAAAGACTGCTGGGGCGGTGGAGGGAGGAGAGGTGCTCTGACTCCCTGTCTCTATCTCAGTTGCAAAAAGGATGAGAAGCTGCAGTTTGCCTGGGCCAACGTGAGCCTCATCCATCCCTTGTGGACTTCTCCCTTCTCATGGTCTGCAAAACACACACAACGGGAAGCAGAAGCAAAGGCTGCCGACCTCTCCAGGTGGGTAAGCAAGGATGAGCTGAAGCCTTGGGACATAAAGCCATAGGTGTACAGCCTAGGTTTCTCTCTTCCTTAACATGACTCTGGCTCCAGGCCCTGGCCACCTCATGGGCCACAGCTGTTGCAAATGGATTTATCCTTTGAGGACAGCCAACAGTTGCCCTTCACATCAAAGGCATGCTACTATCTGGACTCTAAAACATGTGCATGGCCTTCTTCTTTAGTTCCTTTCTGTTCTTCTTGCTGTCTGGTATTTTGGAGTGCAAAGCATGGTCATCAATTAATCTTTTTTTCTCTCCCCTCCCTCCTTTCCTTTTTCTCCTGCTTCCTTCTTTCCTCCTTCCTTCCTTCCTTCCTTCCTTCCTTCCTTCCTTCCTTCCTTCTTTCCTTCCTTCCTTCCTTCCTTCCTTCCTTCCTTCCTTCCTTCCTTCCTTCCTTCCTTCCTCCCATGTACATTTCTGTGTTGGTTTAGGTGTGCATGTGTGCAGGTCAAAAGACAATCTCTGCTGTAGATCCTCAAGGTACCTCCCCCTTTTGTTTGAGAGTGGGGTTTTCCTTGCCTTGAGCTTCTCCACCTGGGGGATTCTCAGGGAATGGTGCACCACACGATTCTCAGAAAGACTCCAAGACGGATGCTGCATTGGGCTAGTATGCTATCTACCTTCAAAACACTCTCTGGAGTTCCATTCTTGTTGAATTTTCTTGTTGTCCTATGATAGGGTACATCAGGAAGCCAGGCTGCAGTCCTGTGAGCTTTGCTGAGCAGGAGGCAGCCCTGGGTGGGAGACCCTTTGTTGCCTGGCCAGGTACACAGTCTTGAAGGAAGCCCTGGCTTTATGAAGCGGGTGGTGGAGGATGGAACCAAAGCGAGACAGCATAGCCCAGATGGCGAGCACACAGTTTGTACAGGATCTTCGGGGTCCCTTTAATCATTTTATAACCTAGGAGGAAGCCTTTTCTTGCTTTCACATGTTGGGTTCTTACTGTGTGCAGGGATGTGATGCCGACTCCTTTTAGAAGGGTCTGGGGATAGAACTGGATGAGATGCCAAGTGCCCAGCCTTACTGAAGGATGCATGAGATGCTCACTTTGGACCTGAATTCTGTCTGAATTGGAGAGACTGGAATCCAGCTCTGGTGAAAGGGGACATCTCTTTTAGAAGAATCCCCTCCTTTCTACTGTCCCTGCCTCCGCAGGAACAGGCTCCCCAAAGCCTCTCAGGCACCAGGTAGTACTCAATTCCAGATTCCATTCTTTGGGTTTCCAGAGCCTTCTGAAGGCCTCAGTGGTTCTACATAACAGGTTCTGAGATGACCTCCCTACACCCAGCTGCTCGGGACACAGCTGATAACCACATTCACTGGCAGGCAAGGGAATAGACAAAGATTCACTACAGGTGGAGTTGAACTGTTTACCTCGTCTGGACCCAAGGATTGAGACACCTGTGACCTGGAGTCCGGTTCTCTATCACATGGCACCTTTCCACCTTCAGCCAGGATGCAACACCCATTTTTTTTCTTTGCTAACAGCACATTTTCAATTAAAAGCACAAGTTCGTGGATATGAATCACACAGTTTCTATAAATCCTGCCTTGTGATGATTTATTTTCTTGACACCAAATAAGTTACACACAGTGAACTTGACCTACTTTTCTAGCACTTCGTCTGCAGAGCCCAGGTTAGCACGGAGGGAATTGATGGATGTGACAAGCAATTTGACTCTATAATTTAGATCCTGTGGGCAAATTAATCTTAAAGAAGTGAAGAGTCAAAATACTTTTTATGAACCGAAGATCCCCAAAGATCTTCGCAGCTTTGAAAGCTAATATGACAGGTCCATTCTTGGGTTAGCTTAGGTCAAAGTGGCTCACTCCTGAATTCCTGAAGGGTGCTGCCCTCCTTACTGAGGCTTCTCTGAGGAGGGGACAGGACAGTAAGCATTCCAGAGCCAAGCCTACCCTTTAAACTAACCCTGCTGGTAACACACTGGTATCTCACTGACCTAATGGCTTTTTAAAAAAATATTGTTGCTGTTAGTCTTTGTCTTTTTATTTTTGTTCTGTTTTGTCTTGTAGTCCTAGGGATAGAACCTGTGATCTCATGTACACTAGGCAAGCATTATACCCCTAATTTACACCCCCACCTCCTTAAAGACAGTTAGTTTTAAAAGCAAGTATCTCTCTTTTGTGAATGTGTTCATGTGTATGTTTGCAGGTGTGCATACATGTGTATGCATGCTTGTGGAATCCAGGGCTTATCGTTGGGTCTCCTTTTCAAGTCGCTTTCCACCTTGTGTTTTGAGGATGGGGTCTCTCACTGACCCTGGAGTTCACTGACTCAGCTAGGCCCACTGTCTAGCAAGCTCCAGGGATCTGCTTGTCTTTGCCTTCCTATTACAGGTATTTGATGCCTCATCCGATATGTGGATGCTGGGATCTGAATTTTGATTCTCGTGCTTTTATGGCAAGACCCTTAGGGACCACAATCTCTCCCCAGTCCCAGCATCCCTTTAAAAATAGCCTGATAAGCCTATGAAGTACTTCTGGGGGCTGATATTTGTGCCACCAACAACAGACTAGTCTTCCTCTTCTACTTAGAACAAAGGCCACTCATCTGAGATCACACACTGACAGACTTCAAGCAAGTAGGCCCTTCAACCCTTAAATATTCAAACAAAAAATAATGAAGCCTACCTGAAGGGGCATGGGAGTTTGTTTTGGGGATCGTTACAGCCCTATGGGGAGCACTGAGACTCTCTGGTGATCGGCCTGGGGTTCCCATGCTCCCACTATACCCTTGATACTCTGAGTTACTCTTCTGAGGACCACCATCTTGGCATCATCTAGCAACTGGTCTCAGGCACAGGATCTCAGGCTGTGGTCAAAGTCTACCTAATCAGAGTTTGCATTCAGGCTAATAGTCCATATGAAACTTGGGGGAAAATCAAACAAAAAAAAAAAACCCAGTGAAATTAATTCACTGAAATCCTGTTGAATTCTGTGTAATGTTGTCTTGATATGTATATATTTATATTTCAGTATAAATAAATACACATATATATATATTTCTTTGTAAAAATAACTACTAGCCACTTCATACGCGTATAGCCATTATGACCATCTTTTAATTGCCTACAAGGGTTTCAGATAGTTACAGTAAACTCTGCCTGCGTGGATCCTTGCAACTCCTTAGCCCATGCGCACAATCCAAGCCTCTAGTGTTCTCTTCGGGAAGCAATTGCAATCTATATTACCCACATCTTTTTCTTAAGCCAACTCACCCATTGCTTTACCTAAGGACTCAATGGTGTCCTTTCCAAAGTACTGTGCCAAAGCCCAACTCCCCAGCATGATAGATGTGGTACCCATGGGAGACGGCTAGGCTCATTGGAGGTCCTGAGGTCTTCTTTATTGAATTGTTGTCCTTACAAGGGACACCAGAGACCGACTCACCATCAGCTTGCTTGGAGTTGGGCTGCCCAGACATGTGGCAGAACATCATTCTGGGTGGGTCACCGGTCTTGTCTGGCTTTCGGGTTTGGACTGAAGTGTTGGCTCTTCTTGAATTTTCCTGCCTGCTGGTTTTCAGACTAGAACTTACACCACGGATTGCTTTTGTGTATTTGGGATAAATAATACAGTGGCAGGCAAAAATAACACAGTGGATAGCCTAAATAAGGAACACGCGTTCTTCATAGTTCTAGAGGCTAGACACTCCAGGTCAAGGGGCTGGCAGTTTCAGTGTTTTAGGAAGACTCGTTGCTGGTTTATCGGCAGCCACCTTCTGGACGTAGGCTCTCAGCTCTAGCCTCTCCCTTGAAAGAACTCCCACCCCCTTGTTGGGATTTTACCTTTCTGACCTCACCTGATCTCTGTTATGTCCCCAAAGTCCATTTCTTAGTGCTATTCTATTGGGTTTCAACATGTGTGTTTTTCTGGGGTTTTGTGCACTTAGTGCTCACACACTATGCTTTCCTGGTCCTATGAGTGGACGCAAATCTACTTTCTAGGGTCTCCAGCTAACTGCAGGTGTGGGATGTCTCATCCTCTGTGATTGTGTGAGCTGTTCCTAGCAATTACTCTCAGTTCTGTCCCAGGTCTCTTTACCTGTCAAATTGACTCAGCCCAGACACCTGAGAAGAGGAGTCTCATCTGAGCCATTGCCTAGGTCAGGTTGGCCTCTGAGGCGTTTCCTTGATTGCTAATCGGGGTTGGAGGGCCCAGCCCACTGTGAGCCGAACCATCCCTAGGCAGGTGCTTCTGAGCTGTATAAGAACGCTATCTGCGCATGTGTGAGGAGGCTAGCCAGCAAGCATAGTTTCTGCCTTGAATTCTGTCAACGATGGGGATGGGCCCTCTGACCTGGAAGTGTAAGCCGAGAAAACCCGTTCCTCCCCTGAGTCGCTTCCGTCCGAGTGTTCCATCACGCAACAGGGAGGAAACAAGGAGTCACCCGACCTGGGTGAGTACCCTATCAGCTACGTTTCTCTGGTGAGCTTCGAGTGGTGCTGTTATCTTAAGACAGCAGAGCTGGTACAGCAGGCAGCAGCTATGGCGGGGGGGGGGGGGGGGGACAGTCCTTTCTGCTCCCCCTTTCCTCCCCACTGACAAAACTGAAAAGTCCTCGGAGTGCCATCTATCTGCCTACCTCTTAGAATCCCAAGAAGAGGGAGTAATAAGCAGATAGGAACAAATATGGCCCCCAGGCCTTTGCTAGAACCATGCAAGATTATCGGTGTCTTGCTGAGGATAGACAACCGTGCTCAGGTCCCATCACCGGTGGACCCAGAGCTCAGACCTTTTCCCCTGCTCCATTCTGCTTCCTCGGCCTCTCTGGCTCTTGAATGAAGTGGAAGGCATGAAGCCATAGGCTTCCGGGCCATGAGCCGCCAAGGAGGACAGCAGCAGCAGGGTATATCCTGGGAGATGTCCTTTATCTTCTGTCACTCAGGACAAGAGAGGTTGCCAGAGGATCTCACTATCATCTAAGGCAAAACCTGGCCAGAAGTTAGTGACCCCTTCAACCGTTTTATGTTAATATTCAGTACTTCCAATTTGGAGACTATAGAATCTTAAGTCATGGAGGGTCGAGGGGTAGGTTTTCGAGCTGTTTTTTGTTGCTGTTGTTTTGTTTTTTGTTTTTTGTTGGTGCTGGGTGATGTTTCTCTTTAAGAAAAAAAGTTACAGCCACAAAATGTAAGTGAATATTTATTTAGAATAAGAAAATAAACCAAGTTTCGAAAGAAAGAAGCACAAATACCACAAACATCTAAAAGAAAAGCACAACATTTTTTTGTTAATTAACTACTTGACACATCTCTAGGATATTTTTATTCTTACATTTTTGGCTGTATGCTCAATGGAAAGTATTTCATTGGACAATAATTTGTAATTTTTTTTTAGATACAAGAGAGGGGTGACTTCGTCTTCTTGTAGCACAGTGGATTGAAACTTGTTTTAATTTCTCACTGTTGGGATGTGTGGACTACACTATTCTAACAGGTGTTTTCGTGCCTCTCAAACATGGGGATTCAGACAAAGAATACTTTATAGGAATCATGTGTGTCTTTGTGTTGTCTGACTTGAGTATTCCTGCTGGAGAGAGTTTCCAGACTCGGTACGTATCCGTGCAAGCAACATTTTTACTCTGTGGTTTTTACATGACAGAGAAAAGGATTTTTCCAGACTAGTATTCAAACCTATGCACCCCCCTTCACCACTAGCATTTCACCTGGAAAAATAAGCCAGGGCCACCCAATGAGAAAGGCAACAGCTGCTCATTTTAGGTGGCCAGAGCAAAGAGCCAACTGCCAGGGCTGAGTTTGGAGGAGTCGCAAGGAGTACTAGAACTTTCCAAGAACCAAAAGGAGAAGACATTCCGTGGGTCCTGGTTGGAACTGCTGGCCTGGGAAGCCAGAGGCTGCTAGCTGAGAAGCAGGGCATCACGGCTCCCTTCCATCCATCGGTCCTGCGTCAGGAGAAAGGACAAACATTAGAGATAGCTCCAGCCATTTAGTCAAGCCCCAGCCATCTGAGGCTAACTTCACAGAAATACTGTTTCTAGCCTGGCTGGTCATTGGAATAGCAGGACAGCTTTCTCAGTGTGGCTGACCAAAGGTTGGGCTCCTGTGTTGTTTGTGGGGACAGGGGGCTGGCTTCCTGGATGAGGTGCTGCAGGGCTGACGGTCAAAGTTCTATTTTTAGATCTCATCTGTCCAGTGTCTGTTTGTATATTCAGCTCCTGGCCCCGCTATCCAGCAGGGGCGTGTCCGCTTCAGAAAAGCAGTCTGAGTCCATTGTGTGTGTTTGTCCTGGAACCAGCTGAGCTTGAAAATGTGCTCTGGAGGGAGCCGGCCATGTTTGTCCTCCTCAGGCAGCTCTCTGCGGGGCCCTGTAGCCAGCAGGTGTTTTGCATCAGCATTGGCTTCTGTGTTTAAAATTAACTTTGGAAAATTATTTTTGTTCTTGAGCCAGAGGCTCCTGGAGCCCAGGTTGGCCCTCACACTACCTGGGTATCCAACGATGGCCATGAACTGGAGATCACACTGCTTCTACTGAGGAGTGCTGGGATTACAGGAGAGGTGTGCGCCATGATGTCTGGTTCATTACAGTGCTGGGATCCAACCCAGGGCTTTGTGAACGCTTGGCAAGCACCCCACCAGCTGAGCCCCATCCTCAGCCCAGGATATAACTCTTAAGTAAATATAATAGAAGCACGATGACTACTGAAACCAAGAAGCCCGGTGAGTTGTAGGCCAGTCTTGGATATGTAGGCTAAAAGCCCAGCTGTGGGGTCTTCTGTGGGGTCCCCCTCAGGCAGGTCACTGTTCATCGTTCCTGGGTTAATGGCACAGGAGGCTGAAAATACTATTTTCATGAAGTTTACTTTCTGAAGGCAGAGGGAAACCACATTGTCATTTTAAAATGTAAACTGTATAAGAAAGAATCTGCTCCTAGCTGAGTTTTATTAAGGAGCTCAATCTTGATTAATTCTTGGCCAAGAAAAGCATGTACCACGAGTAACTGAATGCCGCTAATACAGCGATTAATTTATAAAAGCTAATAAACATTATCTGGAGTTAATTTTTACTCCTGGGGGAAGATTGCCAAGAGCTTAGGGTATGCTTCTAGAAGATTCTCCTTGTTAGGTCTGTGTACAGAGTTTGATGGACCCAAATCTTTTTAGAAAGTGTCAATGAAAAGAAAGATTGATGCAGAGAGAGCTGTGCCCAGGAAAACTGAAATCTGATAGGCAAAGAGGAAAAACTTTAGGAATTTTGTATAATCAGCCAAATACTGTCCATCCTTAATGAACACCAGCAACTAGCATTGCTATGGATTTCACCTCTGAAGTGACCCCTGCTTCCACATGTTCCAGGGGCCTTTGAGTACATGACTCATAAATAAAGATTGAAGCCTACATTTTTAATTTATAGACAGGGGGCATTGGCTGTGCTGTGTAGACAGTGGGACTTGGGTTTAATATACCACTCCACAGTTCATGCTGGGATATTGGCTAATGGTCTCAAAAGGACAAATGGAGAACCTATTCATGGTCTGAGGACCTGGCCGAGTACCATGTTTAATATATCCTTAAGTAGGGCTCTCTTTGACTTATCTGCCTAGTGAATAAGTTTACATGCTCTCTAAGTAGAGAAATCCAAAAAGATACAACTTCTAATGTTGGTATCATTAGCAAGAGCTGGGATTGAGCCTCAGGCTTTACACATGCTAGTGTGCTGTCACTGGGCTGTACATCCAGCCCTGAGCCACATTTTTCTTAAATTCATTCATAACTAGCATGTTTACCAAAAGAATCCACAAAACCATGCTCTCTGCACTCTAGGGTAGATCGTCCTGTTTCCGGCTTTTGATTTTTAGATAAGAGTTTGCTTTGTTGCCCAGGATGAACTTCAGTAATCCTCCTGCCTCAGCTTCATGAGAGTCGGGGCTGCAGGCCCTGTATCACATGGCAGACCCAAGTCTTGTCCCTTAGCCAGAAAATGCCTCCATGTTCCAGCAGTTTCTTCAGTTGGCTACAGACTTTATCCTTAGTCAGTGGGAGACCAGTGGTGGGAGTAGAGGAGGGAGTCAGGTGGGCCTGCTGAGGGTTTTAAGTCAATTCACTCTCTACAACCTTGTTGAGGGCTGAATCACACCTCCTCGTTTTCTGAGGCCTTGAAATGAAATTTATCATCAGCTTGGAAGAATAGTGCGTTAGACCTAAAACTTGTTCTTCTATTCCGCAACTTATTGTGTACCCAAAGCATTTTTATTAGCGTGAGAAACAATAAAAAATTGTTTTAGCACCCATCCCCTCCCCTGTTTTTTCTCTTTCTTGTAGTGCTGGGGATAGACCCCAGAGACACACTCACTCGAGGTGAGCACTGTATCAAGGAGCTACACTTTCAACCCTGCCCCAGGTTTATTCTTAGATACCAGGCTGTGTGTAACCTGAGAGGGTCTAAGAAAAGATGCTTTGTAAAACCCTCTAATGTGAGGCGCCTCTGTGGAATTAAGAGCTCTTCCTGGGATTTTATTTTTCCCAACTCCTCTCTTCCCTCCCTTCCTGCATGTCCTTTCCTCTTCTTTTCTGTTCCTTCCTTCCTGTTTTCCTCCCCACCTTTCTGCTTCTTTTTTTTTTAAACACAATTATTTATTGATTCTTTGGAAATTTTATAACATGTACCCCAATACTGCTCACCTCCCAGTTCCTATATATCCACCCCTCACTCCTGCTGTATGCCCCCCAAATTAATTAAAAACAAACAAAAAACACACCTTGCTCTTCTATCTATGATGAACAAGTATATGGTGGTGAAATGGGAGAGAAAGAGAGGCAGAATGTGAAGAGCAGTTGTGAAGAAGCAGGGGCTGTGAGAAATGAGCTGATGTTGGTGGCCTGCTTGCCACCTGGGACATCCAAGCCTGGGCTGCTGCCTACTGCCTTATCTGGGTCTATACCAGCTGGGGTCTATGTTAACATCCTTTTTCTAGGAAGATTAGGTATTACGGTTATCAGAGAGTCCTGTCACTAGCAAACTGGGCCACAGGGAGTGTTAATAAGTAAACATGTGAAAATGCATGGAATAATACCCAGGAGCCACCACCATGGGAACTGCTGTTACAGATAAAAGCCATATTAAAAGCCATAAGGGTGAGAATTGGGGCCAGGTACTAGCTGTACTAAGATACCAGCTCTGGGTCATTAGGAAGGAAAGTAACAGGGGGACATGGAAGCTTGAGAGTGGAGGAAGAAACTAGACCAGGGGCTGGTGGTTTCAGTGAATTATTTGCCCATAATAATAATAATACAAATCAGAACAAGGTCTTCTCATGATGGCTCTGCTGACTCTAAAGAAACTAGAAAATTCCAATAGTGTTGTAGTCTGGGAAATTGCCACCTCTTAGGACTATGAAGTCAGGTGATCCTCTCTCTATTATAGGTAATGCTGTTGAGAAATTTGTCAACCATCAATCATCCTTTCAGTTAAGAGGGCACTTCTCTCAAACGCCTCAAAATTCAAGCTTTGGAAAACAAATCCACAGCTATGAATCGTGTGTGTATGTGTGTGGGTGCTGGGTAGAACAATGTCCCATTTGTCATTTTTGAGTAGTTTTGTATATAGTTAAAGCAAAGTTTAATTCACTATTAAAAAACAACAACAAAACCTGCTGTAGGATAATGCTCTTGTACACTGTAAAGATTTGTCACTTGAATTGGTTTAATAAAACACTGATTGGCCAGTAGCCATGCAGGAAGTATGGATGGGGCAATCAGACTAGGAGAACTCTGGGAAGAGGAAGGGTGGACTAAGGAGTCACCAGCCAGACACAGAGGAAACAAGATGAGAATGCTGGACTGAGAAAGGGTACCAAGCCACGTGGCTAAACATAGATAAAAATTATGGGTTAATTTAAGTGTAAGATCTAGTTTGTAATAAGCCTGAGCTACCAGCTAAGCATTTATAAATAATATTAAGCCTCAGATTCAATTATTTGGGAAGTGGCTGCTGGGTATTTGGGAACAGGCAGGTGGGAGAGAAACTTCCACCTTAAAAAAACCTCTGCTACAAATGGGCACAGTGTGCTGAGAGAAAGTTGATTACAAGGTAAGATGAAGCTGTGGTACAGGCAGGGTCAGGAAAAGCTTCTGCAAGAACGTGGCACTTGAAATGTGTTCTGAAAGGAGGGCAGCAACTGGACACCAAAGGGTTAAGTGACCAGAGATGGGAAGTGTGGTACGTTCAAGAAAGGAACAAAAGGTCAATGTGTTAAAGTACAAACAGCAAGAGAGATGACAAGCTCATATGCTGAAGAGACATCTGTTGCCTTTTCCAAAAGTCACTCCTTAATAAACCACTGAATCAAATAGGAAACACCACATGTTACAAATGAACGCGTAAGTGAAAAAACACAAGGACCTGGTATGAGAAAAGGAATAGTCACTGTGGATTGACACCGTGTTAGAGATGGTAGGCAATGCTATAAGACAAGAAAAGTAGGAGGTGTAAGTCAACTGTCATTGTTTATAGTTGGTGAACTAGTTTGCATAAACTGTCAACTTGACATAGACTGGACTCTGACATCTCAGAACGGATTCTCAGTTAAGAGATTTCCCAGATCAGATTGGCCCATGGCTGTGTCTATGGTGGATTGTGCTGACTATTAGTTGATATATAAGGACCAAGCCCACTGTGGGCAACAAACTGTTTAAGTGGTCCTAAACTGTTTAAGAAAGCTAGCTAAGTATAAGCCTGCAGGTGAGCCAGCAAGCTGTATTCCTCCATGGTTTTTCTTCAGTTCCTGCCCTGACTTCCCTCATGGGTGTACTATGACCTGCAAATGTAAACCAGATAAATCCTATCTTTCTGTAAGCTGCATTTGGTCATGAGGTCTGCCAGGAAAACCAAAAGGAAATTAGAACAAACAGGGCACTCAAAGATCTAGCAAAACAAAAATAATTGTTAAAAAAAGAACAATAAAAAATACTTAGCAAGGAGTCCAGGTACAAGGTCTATTATATCAATTCTGCTTTTAGATCTTGACAATTGAAAACCATATAAAAGATACTAGCTCTGTTGACAATAGTGGAATGACTGGTTATTAATTTAACAAAGATATTAGTAAAGTCCAGACACGTGGAGACATCACATATGCCTGTAATGGGCATTTTTACCAGTGTGGCTTCTAAAGGTTATGTGGAGATTTTAAAACCTCCTAATCTTGCCAGAAAAATCAACCCTGCCACATGTCCCCCAAAGCTGACTGGTCTTAAAGCACCATGGTCAATTGTCATCTATCTTGTGACCCCTTTTCCTACACATATGGTGCTGATTCTGTGCTCTTAGTACTGTGTGCATCCCTCTACCCTCACAGATCATGTCTACATCACACCTGCATAGTTCCTTTTACTAAATTCTGCGTTCCTAAGGGTAGCTTCCATATCTTCTTTCAATTTTGTGTGCTCACTGGTAAACACACACTCTGAAATAAATCAGGTCCTTAAGAACAAGCTGTTGTTAATGGCATCTGTAGACAAGGCATCATTAACTCTAGATTCTATTGCCTGGATTGATTCTATGACCATAGATGGATATGCATTTACAGATATAAATTATGTGTGATAAACATGGTATGCATTTTGTTTCAAAGGGCCCTGTGGATAATGTATGCGTGTTGGGTTTAAGTCTGCAGCATTGTAGTGTTTCCAATTGAAAGGAACTAAGACCTAATGCGGTAAGAGTTGGTTGTGGGTGGAGCCTGCTGCTTGCTTTCCTTGGTGTGTCAGCTGTAGGGGCATGAGAGATCTATTCCTAGGAGATGCCCTGAGATGTCTGTCCACAGGACCCGAGAAAAGTTCCTTGCTCGGGAGGCTGTTCACATTTCCTGGGGGAGCTTGGGTGGATAAGCCAACACACTCACAAACTCCTTTCTCTCATGTGAGCTTGAGCACCCTCGATCTCCATGCTGATGGAAAGTCTTAGATAAGAAGGTGGTGTTCACTCTGGGCCAGACACAAGGTACCAGAAGGGGCCAGACTCGTGGTAGGTTCAGTGTGTACACTGTGGCATCCCGATGCTGAACTGACAGCTAACTGCTCTGTGTCAGAGCCATAGTCTCTGACTTAAGGGAAACGTTGAGATGTCCCAGGCGTGGGAGGGAGGCCTTGTTTATGTCCACCAGGCTACGAGTTGTGGGAGATCCAGCAGAATAGGAACCAGGCCCTCTAGGAGGGAATGTGATATTCCTAGCCATGGTTTGGGTTGCTGGGAGGTATTGTGGTCTGAGAAACACGTGTGTAAGTAGCAGCATGGAGTTAGAAGCCAAGACTCAGACCACTCCCTGATTAGTGTGCAACAGGGCCAGGCGCTTAACTGGAAAACAACCCTTAATGAGCAGCTCTGCAGATGCTTGGAAGGGCAGAACAGTGATGCTTTCCCACATTGTTCTTGAAAGTGAAAGTGTGACCAAGAAGAAGGCAGAGACTGGGGTTGTTGACTGGGGCCAGGGAGGGTCAAGATGGAGCTGTACGTGGGCTCTTGCTGGGTTCCTGTGTGACGTGGCTGACCAGAGCAAACCCATTCCCTACACATGCCTGGTTGTCCTTTAAACCATGAAGGATGGAAGATGCTAAGTACAGGCCTGGAACCTAGGGAGAGCAGGGCCACACTGTGCCAATGCTTTTGGCTACAGTGAAAGATGGATGGAGAATTTGGAGCCTGGGATAAATGTTTTCACCACACGCAAGGGAAGCCTTTGCACAGAGCCCCGCTGGAGGAAAGCCTTTGGGTAGAAATGTTCTCTGGGATGTCCTGAATTACAAAACTGTTCATTCCACTTCTGTCGCCTCCACCCCACCACTGAGCACAGCCCTGGGTGCTCACAGCCTGGGAGCAGAAAATGGAGGACCCAGAAGTGCACATACACTTCTCAAAGATGAGCCGGGCAACTGTTCATCTCAGAAGCCCCAGAGGCGGGGAGGCTGAGGTCTGAAAGAGCTGTAGTTGAGTTCTCATGGGCTGGTCACCTCAGCTGAGGGGTTCCCATCACTGTCTCTGGAGACATGGGGGCTGATGAAGGTGCCATTCATCTCACTAGAGTTCCATGACTCTGGGAGACATAAAATGAACACTTCCCTCTTCACAGATGGTTTTTATTAGTTTTATAAGCATTTTCCCCTCTGTTATATCCCTAGTCATTCTGGCCTATATTGAAATTCCCTTACCTCATCCTCCTCATCATTTGCCTGTCAACCATGGCTGCCACAACTACCTTATAAGCATTTCTTCTTCCTCCTCCCCTTCCTCCTGTTCCTCTTCCTCCCCTTCCTCCTCCCCTTCCCTCTCCTCCTCCCCTTCCCTCTCCTCCTCCACTTCCCTCTCCTCCTCCTCCTCCCCTCCCTTCTCTTCCTCCCCTTCTCCTCTTCCCCTTCTCTCTCCTCTTCCCCTTTTCTCTCCTCCTCCCCTTCCCTCTCCTTCTCTTCCTCCTCTTCCCCTTCCTCCTTCCCTTTCTTTTTTTCTTTCTTCTCCTCTTTCTTTTCACCCACTCTTCCCCTCCTGTCCTTCCTCCCCCTCCCCCGCAGCTGCAATGAGATGTGTATCAATTTACTTTTTATTCATTGACAGTTTCACATACACATATACTGAAGTTTGATTATTTTCTCTCCATTACACTCAGACCTCATCTCTGCTGATTTCTTCCCAATAAGCCTCCTACTTTGATATCCTACTTTCAACCCACTGAGTTTAAATATGATTATTTGCATGAGCATGAATGGGGTATTTATTAGAACAGAGACAACCTATCAATGGCTATGTCACTACAAAAAGTGACATGCCCTCCCCTGGACCCATGAACTGTCTGACTCTCATGAACCCTTCCCTCATGCATAATGAAATGCCAGTGGGTTCAATCTTAGGCAGGTCTTGTAGAGGTAACCACAGCTACAGCAAGTTCATGAGTGCAATGGCTTTGTTGAGTCCAGAAGGTTCTGTCTGGCAGTGCTCTTCAAATGAACAGGGTCATATCTCTTTTGTTTCAAGGGTCACTGCTGCCTTTTAAGACACAATACTTTTATTTTTTCTCCCTGGATCCCAGATGAGAATATGCTGCCAATTGCCACGTGGTTTCCATAGAGAAAGAACATGGCATTGCCTTAGGCTGAGTGGATTTTCCTCAGTAGATGGATGCCTCTTGGAAGCATGCACTCATCATACGTGAAACACCTTTCTAAGCCTGGAGCCTTCAGTTTGGCCCACAGTCCTCATTTGATTGACACCTAGGAGCTGTAAGTGAAGTAACCTTGGATCCTAGAGAGACAGTAGCCCTCAGCCATCCTCTTTCTTGCTCGCTGCATTTCCTAAGGACAGGTCTAGTGTCAAGTATATGGGCCTGAATATAGCTCAGGGAGGGAAACAGGCATGCATAGATATTACTTCATTCCAAACTGAGATGGCTGTAATGGGGATATTCAAGGGACATGATGGAGAATAGAGGATGGTGCCTCTCATCATTCTAGGAGATGAACCCTGGGGGGAGTGGCTGGCAGAGGGCAACAGGATTACTGTTGAGGTGGTGACAGTTCACCTGCTGTGGGGAGGGGGAAGGCTAAGCAGTCTGTCTCCATTGCATTCAGGCTTTCATTCTTCTCCTGGACTCTAGGTTGAATTCCTACTAGGTTGAATTACTCTTTCACATGCACTCTGTGTAGACACATCACAGCTCTAGTGTCTCCCCAAATCCTTTTCTCTCACAGGCTAGACAGTCTCCATTCCTTCATGTTTCCCTATATTGAGTGGTTTCCGAGGCCTCATCTTCAAGATTTTCTGTAGTCTTTGTTTTAATTTGGAATTTTTCTTCTTAAAGCAGGGCTACTGATAAATATCTGGCACTCCCCAGGGTGTACAGGGTGATATGCTCAGGCCATTTTGTTCTCTGCCATGAATGCCATCACTGACTTTGAGTCCTATCGGTCTAGGCATCATGGTTTCTATGGAAAATGCCACCTGTAGGCACATAGGTTTGAAAACCTGGTCCTCAGATGATGTCACTGTGTTTGAAAGATTGTGAAAACCTTAGAGAAATTTTTTTGGAGGAAGTGAGCTGCTGTGGTTGGCCATTGATATTTACAGCCCGGTGGTACATTCTGTGAAGTTTCTGCTTCCTGATTGGCTGAGATGTGAGGAGTTCCAGGTACATAGTCTCATCAACATGGAGCTCCCTGCCATGGTGACATCTCCGCCATGATGGACTGTATCCCTTAAAACTGTGAGCCAGAACAAACCCTTCTTGCTGAAGTTGCACTGATCCAGCAATAAGAAAAGGAACTAGCATTCCTGGAGAGATCATTCCAAGCCCCTGCTCCCTGTTCACTGACTAAATGAGTCATTTAATGCTTGAACCCCACGACTAAATATATGTAACGTTTATTTTTATCTGGTTATCTTAGACTTGGACATCTTGTCCCCATATGTCATAACCTTGAATTATGTTTGTAAAACTGGCAGTAGCTTAGCAAATACTGTTCCCCAGTTCATGCACAGAGACCCAAGGACAGCATTTCTCAGTGAAAAAGCCCAGATGCTTATCAAAATGTTAATTTCTGGTCCTCATTTGAGACCCACAGTACTGGACAAGCAAGGTTGGGGCTGAGGCTCCTTCTCTTCGGCCCCAGAGTTTGAATGGATCATGTGACATACTATCTGTCACATGAATAGTGGACAGTAGTCTGGGACGTGTGGCTGAGAGGTGACAGGCAGGTGAACACATGTTCAAAGGCCTGTGTTTCATTTTGAGACCGAGCCTAGGCTGTGAAGCTAGAGAATGGCCTTGAACTTTTGATCCTTCTGCTCCCACCTCCAGAATGCTGGGGCTACAGCCCTGCATGGCTATGCCAGGTTCATCCAGTCCTGAGGACCAAACACAGGGATTTGCATGTGTTCCCCTTCAGCCAATGGAGCCACATCCCCAGGCCTAAAGTGCTGTAATGGTGAACCCATGCCGGAGGAATCCTTAGGGGGCTTGTAAAAAACCTGTGACACCTTCCCCTGTGAGCGAGCTTCAGCTCAGGCCAGGGAGCAGTTCCGTGGCTGACCAGAAGCACAAGACACACTGTGTGGTAGCTGTACTGGATGGCTTTTCTGCCTGGCTGCAGGGAAGGCTGACCTCACGTCTCAGTGGCATCACCTTTGGCCTCATGGGGGTCAGGAGCTTAAAACTGAGGGGACGGACTCACAGTTCTTGTCACACACCCCGCAGCTCTGACCTCACACCACAGTAGACAGTGTGGGCTTGGCAGCCTGCTAGGGAAGAGTGTCCCGAAGCACGTATCGACTGAATCACAGCTCTCTAGGCTGGCGCTCTATATTTACCAATCCAACATGGATGCCAAGGTCCCACTGTTCTCCAGTGGCTCCGACTCGGCTGTAACGATCACTATTTTTAATGCTGAGCGAATGTCACATTTCCCCCTCTCCTTGCGAGGATTCTAATTATCTGTTTGTCAGACTTCCCTCAGAGAAAATGAAAGATTTCTTGAAGGAAGCCTTCTTATCCCGACTCCTCTCTCTCTTGGCGGAGCGTCTGGGGGGTCATTCTTTATCTTCCCAATACCTGGCTAGACCTCTTCTATGACTCCTTGTAACTTAGTTTATACTAACATTTCTTTCAAATATATATATATATATATATATATATATATATATATATATATATATATATAGAGAGAGAGAGAGAGAGAGAGAGATAGAGAGATAGAGAGATAGAGAGATAGAGAGATAGAGAGATAGAGAGATAGAGAGAGAGAGAGAGAGAGAGAGAGAGAGAGAGAGAGAGATAGAGAGATAGAGAGATAGATAGATAGATATGCGCCTTTCTCTTGCTTCTTATTTATAAAAACATCTCACTATTTCAACCACTATCTTGTCTGTAATATCAAGGAACACTGTTTAAAAATAAATATGCTTATCCTAAAACTAAACATATTGTTGAAATTGTATGAAATCTAGAAACATGGGGAAATCTATCATTAATTACGTCACACCAACACTAACTTATTGTAGCATAGCATAAGCAACTGGTTCCCAGGGTATGGCCTTGTTCACAGCCGTCACCTCATGGAGATAAAAACTCATGTCCTTCTCTCTTCAGCTATCATTAGCACTTACCCGACTCATGTTATCATGTTAACGTCAGTTAAAAATCGCTGTGCAGACATATTCCCTTTCATTGACCATCAGTACTACTTCCTATAAGCAGTGACATGAGTGAGTGTCTTCGCTATAAAGGTTTTTCAGTCTCCATCCCTTTCCTATCAGAATAAAAAAGTATTATTATTATACCCAGAGGACATTTTTAAGGTCCTTGATACACATTTCCAAGTTTGTTTCCAAAAGGGTTGCATCCCTTTAAACTCCTACCAGCAATATGTGAAGAGTATTTATTGGCATGATGTATCCTATGAAAACCATAGTTACGCATTCAAAGGGGGGAAAATAGCATTCTATATTAGGAGTGTTTTCTGGGTGGGACAGATCTTAAGACAGTTGAAGCACTTGGTTTAGAAAGCTCAGCAAATCCCTGTCCATTGGTCATAATGAAGCAGGCTTCCCCAAACCAGGAGAAAACACTAGCAACATATAACTCGGATGGCCTTTGTTCAGTGGCCAAGCCCCCCTGCCAACTCCCATAGTCAGTCATCCAGTGATACCAGGAAAACAGAATTATCTGGTAAGCGCTGTGCTGCAGGAATAGGGGATCCCAAGAAAACATGTGGGGATGGCTCTACCCA
Source organism: Peromyscus maniculatus bairdii (assembly GCF_049852395.1). NCBI lineage: Eukaryota > Metazoa > Chordata > Mammalia > Rodentia > Cricetidae > Peromyscus > Peromyscus maniculatus. Next base: position 33,484,167 of record NC_134873.1, on the reverse strand, counting down.
GCTGCAGCCACAGCAGCAGCAGCAGATGCTTCCCCCAGGAGGTGACAGAATGAGCGGAGCTGGGAGGCTTGCAGGGAATGGAGGAAGAATGAAGGGGTGTTTCACAAGGAATTCTCTGCCATGTGCCTAACAGCCTGGAGTCCCAGAAGTCACAGTGTCGCCGAGGAGGTGAAAGTGGTGTCACAGAATTGGAGACTACGATGAGGGTAGGCTGTAAGGAGTTACAAGGTTAACAGCTGAGCAAGTGAAGGATCGGGATGGGAGCTGAGCATCTTCCAAGAGTTTAGGCATTAGGGAACATGGGCAGGTGCTACTCATCAGGGTGGTATGATTACGAGGGACAGAGGTAGAAGACACACTGTACAAGCCAGGGAACCTGAGACAAGCCGTGAGTGTCACAGCTGCCTCCTGGTCTACGACAGTGCCAGTAGGGTAGGGAAATGGGGCATGGCAGGCAGACTAGCCAACGGGCAGCTCTAGGGCTTGTCTGAGTAAAGACTCAAGAGTTAGAGGGATTGGGATTATCATGCTCACACAAAGAATATACCAAGGAGGAAGGGGATGTGAGTGATTGAATCAAAGAAATATTAATTTAAACATTGGAAATCTTAGATGTTACCGAAAGAGAAATCCAGGTAGGAAGTCACACATGTGACTCCAGCTCACATACTTAGGTCTGACTCAGAACTAGAGTACAGAGGGATCAAGTAAGACATGGCAGCTGTCGGTGAAGCCGCCAGGACACGGGCAGTGGAAAGACAAGTGATTTCAGCTCACATATGATAGATAAGCAGCCATGGTCACAAGGACGCTGCTGCTATCGCTCGTGTGTGCTTTGTGTGCCCGTTTTTCTCTGCTGACTTATTTATCCGTCATTTTCTAGTTCGACTTCTGTTGATAGGATTAAAAATCCAACTGGGGAGAAAGGGGTTTATTTAGTTTACAGTTCCAGGTTGTAGTCCATCATTGAGAGAAGTCAAGACAGAAAATTAACATCAGCCCTGTTCGCTATTCCACACAGCATCACTTCTGACCAAGGAACTCTCTCACACCAAGGGAATATAGCTGGACCCATGGGGAAGGCTGCCTGCTAGTTTGTCCTCAGCTAGTTTATATATATATTTAGTCAGGATCGCAAGCAGGCTGGGCCCTCCTCCATCAATTAACCATCAATACACCACCCACAGACATGCCCACAGGCCAGTCTGATCTAGAAAATTCCTTCTCTATGGCTCTCCTCTCACAGGACTCCAGGCTGTGTCAAGCTGATGGTTAAAACCCACTAGGACATCTAGTACTTGTCCTCTCCTTCATGATGTACTTGTCAGCTCTTTCTCTAACCATCCCTGCACACGGTGATCATTTATGGAGTCAGAGGATTAAACTCTGAGGAGCCACTAATCAATGAGATGATTTTTCCTCTGAAAGAGGGATACAGCCTAATGGTGGCAGAGGCAGGCATGAGGACCCCAGTTGACAACACATGATAACAGATGCTTAATGTTAGCAAGGAGTCGTTTGAATTCAGGCTAATTACTTTTTCTGGGACTATTTTTAAAGGAGATGATGCTCAAGTAAGTGGAGACTTAAAGGACTAGAGACATATCCCCAAGAATTGGATGAGGAGTCTTGACAAGATATATTGTGACCAGAAATACATGAGCCTTTGACCAATGTGTATGAGCCCAAGGGAACTTGGGGGTGGCTGGAAATGAGGTAGGTCTTATCTCTAGGCACTCATGATGGAAGACACAGTGCTCCAGAATAAGATATTCAAGCAAGTTTTGGAAATGCCTCCGGGAAGCAGTTTTCTCCTGGGAGGGTCATAGTAATTCTGTAGGCCTTAAGGATCAGTCACTCTGCAGAGCTGGATGGAGGGCATCTCAGTTTTTTTTTGTTGCTGTGGTAACATACCCTGGTGAGAGCAACTTGAGGACAGGTTTATTCTGCTCAGTTGTAGGTTGCAGTCCATAATGACATGAAAATCACAGCAGCAGGGGCTTTAGGGAAATGGCCTCATGGTACACACAGTCAAAAAGAAAGAAATGCCTGTGCTCAGCATCCTTTCTCCTTTTCATTTTGTCCAGGACTCAATCCATGAAATAGCCCCACCCACAAGTACAATGGGTCTTCCCATATCTATTAATGTAACTGAGATGATTCCCAGGGGTGTGCCTAGAGTTTTGTCCTGAGTGGTTCTAGATTATGTCAAGCTGATAAGAAACACTACCCATCAGAAGAGGGCATGTGGGTACCCCGGAGATGAGAGTGAGGAGGTTGGAAAGATTCTGGGTGGAATGAAGGGGGCCCTGGGTTTAGCCAGCCACAGCAATGTTGGAGAGAAGCAGCACCATCCCTGAGATGTTCACGAGTTGCATTGGTAAGACATGGGGCCATCTGGCAGTAAAGGGTGCGTGGAGGGCGGTGGCCAGGTGGGTTGCTTTCCTTGATGTTCTTTCAACCCCGGGTGCAACCTGACATCTTGGTGTTTCAACTGCATGATACGCAGGAAAGAGGCCCAGGTCCACACAGCCCAACCAACCTATTGTTGAAACCACAACAACATGCCTAGCATGGTTCTCAGAGCTAAATAAGTGAGAGAGGAGTCTTGTCATTGGTGGTCATTATTTGTGATAGGCTTCTCTCTGCTAAAACAGTTAGAAGAGGTAAGCCACGGTCCATCCATTGTTGAGTTGTGGACACACTCTGAGCATGCTATCATCTTAGAAGAGGGTGGAGAACTGGAGTAGAAGATGGGGAAGAGGCAGGATCTGAGCCAGGTTGGGGAGAATGGGAGCTATAAATCCACAGTGTTACGACTGGACAGTGATGGTGAAGCCAACTACCAAATTAGGCTGTGATATGAGGTTCTGTGCATCTTCTCAAACCGTCAAGCTAGTTTAAGATTGGAGACTTTGAAATAGGAAGTTACCACAACTAGATAGTCTCTTTTGTATGCTGTGATTACCATCAAAATGCCCTCTAGCATCACCCCTTAAACGTCTTGAGGGCATCCTTGAAGGCCTTTCTGCCCCCATGAGGTGAAGTGCAGGGACCGACCACCTGTATTCACAGAATGCTAGGCCTGATGCTAAGGAGACTGTATGGGCAGGGATTGTGACAGAGACCTTTGTTTTCGTGCCAAGGTAGACCTGGTTATGCTGACAGTGTCTTTTGTTAGGGAACTCATGATCAAGAAAACCATCCTGTGAGCCAGGCCTGATGACAAAGTCTGGTAACTCAGCTAATCAGGAGGCTGAGACAGAATGATCATGAGTTCAAGGCCAACTTGAGCAACTCAGTGAAATTCTGCCTCAAAGTGGAAAAAAAAATAAGACTGACGATATAATTCAATAGCAGAGAGTTTGCCTAGGTGTATAAGACTTTGGGTTCAATTCCCAGTACTAAAAAGGGGAGAGAAGTGCCATCTAGTACTGTTCTGATTGGAATGGTCCATTACTCATTATGAAAAATCTGAAATTACCTTCACCTTGGGGGGCGGGTTTTTCCAAACTAAGGACTAATGGCTCCACTGTCGCCTGGGACCACATGTCTTTGTTTCCTGTCTGGGTTCATTTCTTGACTTGTAAGAGGCACTACGACCTTGGAAAGGAAAACCTGGATGCTCCCCCTAAAGCTTTAGCAATACAGGGGAGCTGGGTGTGCCAGCACACAGTGGGTTAGAATGGAGGTGTGAGGCCAGGGTGCCCAGGGAAGACTAAGCGTCTCTGTGATAAATTGTGGTTTTGCTAACAACGGTCCTAGCTTGGTCTTCTGTCTTGATACTGATTTCTGGTTCTTCTGTTTTGAGACCCATGAAGGCCCCTCTTTGGTGAGTAAGCCTTAGATTTTCCTTGGAGAGTCACTTCTCAAATCTCACTGTATGCCTCCTTGCCTTTATTTTTTTTGTCCTCACTCATGACTCTTAGCAAAAAATGCCTTCCTCATGTCCCAATGTCCCAGACTCTCACTAGGCAGGCTACCTCCCAGCAACAAACCCAACTACCATGTTGTTGGCGGTGTATACAAAGGGAATTATGTAAAAGTTGTAACTGCCTCTTTGTAAAGACACATCAGATGTTCTCACATAACCTACTGACCTACTGACCTGCAAAGAGGTCCATATAATAGCTGGTCAGCCACCCTGTCCATGTTAGAGGTGTTGACTTGAGTCCTGGCACTTGGATCTTAAGCAGAATGTCCTAGGAAGGGTCTTCCCTGGTTAGTAAACCTGTTCATCTTCCCTTAACAGGTGGAAGAGGGAGGCAATAGGTATGTTTCTGCTCATTTCTAGAGCCCCAATCCCTGTGCTGAGATAGCTGAGCCACAAGGTTTTTGGAATGGCCTTAGTGAGTGTCTGGATACTTGTGAGGCATGGAGGTTATTGGATATTCCATAACTTATTTTCTCCCGACTACTGTACTGAGAGTGTAAAGTGTTATGAAAAGCTTCTCAACTATTTTCTACAACAGAGAAAAGTCTAGTGGCTCTTCTCAAGCCTGATGCCCGTGATCAATATTTGCTCAGAGCTTTGCCTCTCCAAAAAGAAGTTAGGAGCTCTCTGGTGGCTACTCTTTTCTAATATTGTATGCTTTCTCGCTGACCTGTTATCCACTGGGTGGAAAGATGTTGGCAGAGAGTAAGAGATGATGAGCTTGATGTAAATGTAACCAACCGTCTTATTAAATAAGAAACACAGAACCAATGTAAAAGAGAAAGCCAAGAGATCAGAGCTCAGAGCTAAAATCTTACCCTTCCTCCTGCTGTGTCCCAGCTTCCCGAAAGAGAGCTATCTCCTGTGTGTAAGTCGTTTCATAGTCATTCTGCCTTCTCATTGGTTGTAAACCCACACACATGACTGCCTCGTCACTGTCTGTATGTACAGCCCTCTAGGTCTTAAAGGCACATGTCTCCAATGCTGGCTGTATCCCTGAACACACAGAGATCTATGGGGTTAAGGGCGTGTGCCACCACCACCACCATGCTCTGTCTATGGCTCCAATAGCTCTGACCCCCGAGCAACTTTATTTATTAACATACAATCAAAACCACATTTCAGTACAATTAGAATACCACCACAGCTTGATTATCTCATATTAGCTTGATTGACGTGTAGAGTCTTAAACTCCTTCCTGCAGTCCTTAGACTCACCATGAGCTTTACATTAGCAAGCAGCAACACCATTATTTTTTGATAATAATTTTAGAGCTGTCTTCTTTATCTTCTAGAGAGATTACAACTGTGGTATTCCTGGTGAGAAAAATAATAATTAACTAAATCAGATATAATTTTCTAGCCCACATGGAGAATCCTTGTAAAGATATACTACAGATTTATTCAAAAGAGTGAGATAGGTGTACACACATGCATTTGAGAGAGGGGTGGGGGAGGGGAGAGGAGCAAGAGGAAGGGGAGAACGAGAATGGATGTGGCTGTCACCGCCTTTGCCATCGTCATGGCAGCAAAGCCTCGGCAGCGGTGGGGTTGGCAGTTGCTGGTAGAAATGAAGCTGAAGACAAGCTGAGCATGTGCAGGCTGAGTTCTAGATCTTCTGCTGCTGCAATCAGGAGCTCCAGATCGTGGGATCAGTGTGGCTTTCTGAGGACCTGCCTGCCCCGGCTACCACTGCTTCTCCACCCCTCCAGCGTTTTCTCCATTCAGACCCTACCTCGACAATGTTACTCACCAAGGTAGGTGCCCTGCCTTGAACTTGACCTTCGCCCTAGGCTTTCAGCTTTGGTTTCCCCCCACTCTTGAGCATCGTGCATTGACTGTCATATCTGCAGCCAGATGACTCCCCTTCATCCAGTAGCATTGGGATAGGACTTCTAGCATGAGGGGTTTTATGAGATCCACCCCCATTCTCTCTCAATATTCAGTGACTCAATAACATGTAACACATGCATACCAATAGCAGGCTTCACTGATGGCAAAGCTGCACAGGACAGACAGATCACCCTAAACTCCAGGGCCCTGTGCACAAGCTACATGCTCCTACTTGATGAGAACTCCATCATTCCTCTGTGCTCCGACATGTTATCTGGAAATTTCATTTCCAGTGGCATATTGAGGGAAACAAAGTCAGTAGTTATAAGAGATACCTGACTCCCACCTCTCACACTCACTGTGGTGTTAACTGTAGGATACAGATACACCCCCAAGTGTCTGTCAGTGCATAAATGGATGAAGGAATTGCAATGTGTATACACAATGGAAAAAAATCACCTACCCTACAAAAATGAAGGAGGTTGTCCTATTTTGGACAACATAACTGAATTGAGGGAGATTTTCCTAAGTGATGGGAAGATCTCATGCCTCAGACCAGGAAAGGGGTGATGGAAAAAGTAATAGTTAAAAAAAGTTAAAGCAGTGGTTCTCAACCTGTGGGTCAAGACCCCTTCAGAGGTCAAACAACCCTTTCAACAGGGGTCACATATCAGATATCCTCCACATCATCAGATACTTACATTATGATTCAGGACAGTAGCAAAATTAGAGTTAATGAATTAGCCATGAAAATAATGTTATGGTTGGGGAAGGGGGGGGGTCACCACACCATGAGGGATTGTAGTAAAGGGTCGCAGCATTAGGAAGGTTGAGAACCACGGAGTGAAACATCTATGAATGGTTTGTGTGTATAAATATGATCTGTCCCTGAACCTATAGCCGGATGTGTGGCAAAGCCACAGAGCACTGGCCCAAACATACAGATGTGTTGGATTCTGTAACATACTCTTTCCCACCCCACCCTGAGCATGGCAGAACCATAGGAGCTCATCCTTGGACTAGTCCTTCTCTCTGGAATTTCAAGGGAGAAATAAACAACAACTGGAAACATTCTCTCTAGAAAAACACTGGGGTTGGGGGGGACTAAATTCTCAAGGGGTCTATCCCTTTGGTAACCAGGGGAAACAGACTGATAAGGGGGAAAAAAGAGGGGAGGTGTGGGGAGATGGAAGAGGGAGCCAAAAGCTACAGGGGTGTGCCTGCGAGCACAGAAGAGCTCACTGCTGTGTCTGCGGTGTGGGCCGGTAAGCGGAAGAGGAGGGTGTTTGACACTAAGGGGCTCAGAGGGAAGGAGGAGAAAGAAAACCAGGACCCGTGGTACACTGTGCACAAGAGATGGGCATGAATCACTACTGGGGCTGTTCCTTTTAAACCACACTGTTTTTAGACTGGGTATCATAAGTAGTGGTTCACTGAGAGTTGCAGATAAAAATAAAAGTGTAAGAATTTTTAATGTGGGATTTGGGGGGGGGCGGGTTAGAGAAGAAGTAGGGATGAAAAAGAAAAAGGGAGGAAGCCAGTTAAACAACATAAATTTCCTGAACACCTGTTCTCTTCTGGGTCTGGCTGTGATCCTGGAAAAGGGGATGACTAACAGAGTCGCCCTTGCTCTCAGG